>NW_013953324.1:79066-80960 GCF_001266775.1 Austrofundulus limnaeus
AGGTCAGAGGTGAACCTCACTGAGGTCAGAGGTGAACCTCACTGAGGTCAGAGGTGAACCTCACTGAGGTCAGGTCATGGCTGTTGAAGGTGAAGACTTCAAACCGTTCAAAGGTACTCATCACAACGTGACAAAGAGCCGAGGATAAAAACTGGACAACTGATGATGGCTGCCAGCTACAGACAGCTGAGCTGACTGGGAAAGGTCAACTGGGAAACTTTCCACTCCAGTAGAAGTTGTTTGAGCTCTGACTTCACAGTGGATCCAGCCCAGTGTTGACACTGAGTGCATTCCTGCATTTCAGAACTGCACAGTGTGGAAAACTACAGAGTACACTGTCATCCTGCACGTTTTGATACGTGTTTAATTTTACAGTTTGTAATGAGTACCTTTACAAACTGACCTGCTCAGTGAAACCTGCACATGTTGATGAGCTGCTGTTAAAGTAAACAAGCAGTACTAATGATTTGTTACTGTGTGAAGTGTGAGTAAACTGCTGGCTCTGATGTTTTCTGTGTTCACCTCAGAGGCACTCTGCTGGGAGCTGGTTCTGATGTGGACACAACCGTTCTGAGCGGAACCACACACTTTAAAACACAAATGTCACTTTCAGACCAGTTGTGGTTACTGTATTTTCTTTAGAGTTTACATTTKTATTTTACTTTATACCCATCAGGATGTACTTTAGTATTACTGTGTATAAATAACATGAAGTAAACCTTCGGCGTTCACTGAAACGTTTGCAGAAAACGACACGTTTGTCTGAGTCTGTCCTGATTTATTGCTTGTTTGACTGATTGATTATTGTCCTTGTTCCACAGCTCTTCCATAAATGACAGTTTTGTTTTTACACGTGTCTCTTTGTCTTTATTACAGCTGGACTAAACTGTCAGCTCACATGACAAAAACCTGTTTTACTTGACAAAAATACAGAAAATTTCACATTTCAATAAAAAAATACAGTTATTTAAGAAGAATAAAAATCAAAAGTTTGACACCGAGTTGAAAAGTCACGACTAAATCTACTGAGTAACAACATTTATGATTTAACTTAACGTGCCTGTGACATCAGTTTAATTTTGTAATAAATATGGCATCAATAACATGTTGCAAAAATAAATTTCACATCACAGATGAACCGTTGTTGAGTTATTTGCATATGAAGTAACAGGAAGTGATGTCATGAGGAGAACGTCTGCATTTAACGAGCACTGACAAACTGACATCACAGAGTGTTGAGAAGAATCAGAGACTGAAAATAATCTACAGAAACATCTGTCAGAGTTAAATGTTTTTAGACCAGGGTGTTCATTTCCTTAAAGAGTTCCCCTTTGATGTCACTTCCTGTTTCACTGGCTGAGCCAAGTTCAGAAGAAAATAWACCAGTTATGTGACACATCAGGTTTCTTAAAGATAAAGGTGTTTTCTTTGACTTCTTCTATCTAAATAATGTCACGGGCACTTTGAAGAAAACCAAAATCATCTTGTGACAAGAACAGATGTCGACGTGTTCAAACGTGCACATTAATGACTGTCAGCTACTACCACACCAA
Source organism: Austrofundulus limnaeus (assembly GCF_001266775.1). Classification (NCBI taxonomy): domain Eukaryota; kingdom Metazoa; phylum Chordata; class Actinopteri; order Cyprinodontiformes; family Rivulidae; genus Austrofundulus; species Austrofundulus limnaeus. Next base: position 80,620 of record NW_013953324.1, read on the forward strand.
CCTTTGGTTCAATACCTGCAGAGCTGAGCAAACTGTGGCCATGTTGTGATGGTCATGTGCTGTGGTGGCCATTTTGAATTGATTCCCAATGAAACAGGATGTAGCTATTCATCAAAAGATTGAGAAGTTGAAAACGTGTTGGTGAAACTGATCTGAAACATTGTGGTTGGTTTAGTTACAGGACATATTAAAGCTGTTTGTTTATTGTTTACATGGTGTGTGCAGTTTTAGCTTGCTAACATGTTTATTCAGTTTGTGGAGTTGTGACCTTCTGTTAGCCAGGTGGGATTAAATAACAGCTGTACAGAGGTAGTTCATGCTGCTGACATCACATTGTCTGT
>NW_013953324.1:82157-83647 GCF_001266775.1 Austrofundulus limnaeus
TGTCCAGGACTGGTCCAGGACTGTCCAGGACTGGTCCAGGACAGGAGACCATCTGCCTCGACCGGCTGGTTGGGGTATTCAACAGGAGCCAGTTTTATTGTCTCTACCAAAGCAGAAAACTTTGATTTAAAATGCATTGTTTGAGATATTAAAGCTAAAATAAGCAGAATTTGAGTTTTACTTTTAAAACAGGAAGAGGAAAAGAAGAGACTGCTAATAACTAAAATTAACATATGAGGACAAAAACAGGAAATATGTTGAAACAGATTCTCCAAAGTACATTTATAAGGGAGTATAATGTACCAATGCATTTTTGTAGGAATTTAATTTGAAACAATATTTTGAAAAGAATAAAAGTTATAAAATGAAAGCCGTAGCAGATGGACCATGAAAGGAGCCTTTAGTTTCAGGACCTCTGACAGTCCTGTTTCCAGCAGCAGCTTGTTGTGTTCTGACACATCTAGTGTTGTTTGGATAAGCTGTTATCTCACAGTGCCTTTTTACACACTGTTCCTACACTTCTTCTGAGACTAAACAACATGAAGTCTGTTCTTTACAAGTTAAACTGTTGGTTTGAAATCATTTTAACATTGTCATTTAATTATAAAAAGGTAAATTTGATGTTTTACTGGTGTTATGCTCCSTGTAACGAATGAATTCACCCCCTGCTGAGATGTTATGAGTTTAAAATAACTAAATAAACTTGTAGAACCTGACCTGTAGTAAACCAGGTCCAGACGAGGTCATGTTTGGATCCTGGGTTTTTCCTGGAAGCTGTAGAATCAACATTAAACACAAACTGTGGCAGATGTGTTGCTTCACTCTCAGCRCACCAAAAATAACCTGATCAACAACTATTTGAGAATAAACTCCAGAGTAACGAATGTTATTCTGCAGCTTTTCATCTCCACAGATGAGTTTTTATTACACAGCTCAAAAAGGCAAACGAGGGATAAAAACCTAAAGTAACCTTTGCTCTTCGCTCACTTGTTCCTCAGACTTTGTTTTTTGCAGTATTTTATACTGTATTTATATTATATTACTATATATATTAACTTCTCTCCTGGTGATGAGTTTTTACACAGGTTATGTGTGTTAGTAAAATAAATGAAACAATGGACTGTTTTTTTTAGGAAATCTACGACTGATTAACTTTTGGAGCTAATCTGAATCAACATGGCCGCCACAGCAAAGTGACCTTTACAAACACAAAACATGTCTCTGATTCTGTCTGTTTCACACATACTGAGCTTAAATTTGGTACGGCAGTAGCTCTGACTGACCCGACACATGTTCATGATTAAACAAATTGTGTAAGATAATTGTTCTAAATTTGTCCGTGACCTATTTGACATCAACTTGTTGACCAAATGTAACAACAGGAAACACAGAGAACAACCTGGCCTGTCTCTGTGCCTCTGCTTCTCTCTGTCACTGTCTCTGTTGCACTGTGTTGAACACTGTGTCTCCAGAGGCCTCATATACAGTGG
>NW_013953324.1:84389-88046 GCF_001266775.1 Austrofundulus limnaeus
GTTTATTTGTAGTATATTTCAAGATTAAACTAAAAGTGTACATAGAAGATTACTTTCAGTATACTTTAGAGTATAAACTTGTTGTGGGCCAACTTAGTCCTAGAACTATATTGTTAGTAAACTGCTAGTATATCATTGTACATGGTAAATAAAAGTACACTTAGGGACATACACTTGTATATATTTAGTATACTTCATGACAAGTACTTAAAGTATACATCTTTTTGGTAAGTTTACAAACATTATAAGAGTATACTTAAAGTATAAACTAAAAATGTCCCAATTTAGTATGAACGAGTATTAAATCAATATACTTTCACGTATACTACAAGTACATGGTGCCTAGTATACTTGATATTCTTAAACTTATACTCAAGTATACTTCTTAAAATGAACTTCAAGTATACTAGTTTTTGCTAAGGGGAGTATCTTTTAAAGGAAGTAATTATTGAATGTAAATCTACAACAAACTGATAAACCATTGAATTCAGTTAAATTCAAGATGGCTGCCACAGCTAATCAGCCTCAGTCAACAGAAACTGATCAAAACTTTAATCATTTTGACAGATACTGAGTTAAAACTGACATGACAGCAGGTGAGAGCCGTTCACAACAGGACTGATCATTTTACAGTTGGACCAAAAACACCTTCAGCTATCATTTCTAAAGAGAAGAAATTTTACCTTAAAATTGTCATTAATGGTTTTTATTTTTTAAGTTTATTTCCCCAGAAACACACAATAAACTGGTCATTAGCTTTAATTCCACACATGCTTCTGAGCAGGGAACAGTGTGAGCACAGTAACTGGATGTAGTAGTACTTGTTGAAAACAAAGTTTCTGTGTGAAGCCTTCAGAACATCGTCTTCACGTCATCAGACATGTAAAGTCCTGGTTAGCAAACAGAGCTGCTTCCTGTTGTTGGCTCCTCCCCCTCAGCTCTTTACAACGTTTCATTCAAACCAATCAGTTTCTGCACATCTTTACTCTGTGTTTGTCTTGTGAAGCTGTGCAGTAATAAATACCATGAACACATTTATTGGTACCTTAAAGAAAAGATTAACCTTTGAATTGGTGGATGTGATTAAAAAGTAGAAGGTTTGGTGGGACTGGGACCACCCTCCAGGATGAGGAAATCATTGTGGACTCTGAWGAGGTCCACTGATGACAGGAAAACAGTAAAACCAGAAGAATTCACCACGAGGCTGACGAGGAGAAACTAGAGGAGTCATCAGATGGTTTTTGATTCTTCTGTAATGGTACCATCCAGTTTGTCCACATCTGTAGATGTTTCTGATCAACAGCTGGACTCAAACACAGCTGGAGCAGCTGTCAGGCTTCATGTTCACTGAGGACAGGTGGGATCGGTGGTCCCAGCAGACCCTCCAGGACTCTAACAGACTCAGTAGAAGCTGGGACAGCTGGACCATGTCTGAGTTACTGCTGCAGGACACAGGGAGGAGGCGGGGGGAGAAAAGCTGTTGTCAGACGGGAGGAGTTCACTTCTTAAAGAACTTCAGGTAAACCACAGCAGCCAGGATGGCCACCTCCATCACCATGATGATGGCCAGCAGCAGCTTGTTTGTCATCAGCCTGCAGGACAGGAAGCAGGTCAACCATCAGACAACAGGTCCAGTTTCACTCTGAACAACAGAAATGTGTCAGCCGTCACATCTAAACGAGGATAAACAGGCAGATATAGGGTTTAGATTTAAATGTGGTTTTGTTTAAATAAAATGAACTAAAGCCTTATCAATGTATCATATGAAGGAACCGTCTGAAATATAATCATAAAAAAGTTCAAGCTTTTTATTTGAGCAGTAGCATCAAAAAAACCTGATTTTGAGAAAAAAAAACTTAAAATTGTGAATTTTCCCTGTGGGTTAGCAATGTTTTTGTTTCTTTCTAACTGAGAAAACTTAATTTAAAAATACTATTTGAGGTTTACTCTTTATATGGACATAAAAATGACTCAATACATGAAAATAGGATTCAGATCAAATATTAATGTAATATATAACCAACAAGACAAATGAAGTCATATCTCTGGATCAGTTTATGACATCAGGATGATCCAGGAGGTCATTCTGACCTAATTTGACTTAAGAACTGGATGTAACGGGTCACGTACAAAAACAAACGGAGCAGAGCGACAGCAGCAATGAGACATGATGAAGAGCAGAAACATAAATTCAGTGATCGTGTCAAAGAGTGAAGAASGAGACGAGCTGAGGGTCCAACACTGATCGTACCTGCGGGACATGGCACGCAGGACCTTTCTGCTGCGGCTCAGGTTTTCTCCTGTGTTTACCAGCTGCAGACACACAACAGCTGTGATCATGTGACAACAACACAAACACTTTCAACTAAAGACAGCATTTAAACCAGTGGTTCTCAGCTGCTGCGCTGTGACACAACCTGTGAGCATTTTCAGTTTCTGGAGAGAAAAATGACAAGTTTCATGTTTTCAGTTTGTAAATGTGATCAGACAGAAACAGAATCACAGCTTTTCAGTAAGATTTTCATTAAACACTTCTGTTAAATAGGACCCACACAAACCTCTGTTCATAAATCACAGTTGGAGCTGGCTACGTCCCGCTCAGACGTGAGCTTTCACAAATGAAGCAAGCGTCTGTAAACCAGAGGAGCTGGGGAGCAGAGCTCAGAGGAGCAACACATTAAATGTATGAGGGACGTCTGCTTTGTGTCATTTTCTAAATGTAACTCAGTTTAGTGATGTGTTTTCTGCTTGATCTATTTTTGAAACTAAACACASAGTTGCTGAGCATCGTCACTGATCTGCCCCTGGCACTGATTAGCTTCTGATAAATTCAGTTCTGCTCATTTGAAGCCCAATCAAAAATTCACCAGGGTCAAACTTCTGATTTTATGTCAYTCCTCTCAAACAGAAACTATCCCCTCTTACAGGCAGTGCTGCACATATGGGGCAGTAGCTGTGTCCACTTCAGGGGCTGCATGCTACTTAGACCACAGCCCACAGAGGACACACATCCAGGTAGGCTGCATGAAATACGATACATTTTATATCATGTGAATGTTTTTCACACATCTTTTCACTGGAGGAATAACTTCATGAGTGACGTCTYAGCTGTTAGCATTAGCTGTCACAAGTCTTTTATTGGAGCTAAGATTCTTGTTTAGCAGATTAGTGAAGCTAACTGGTTCAGTCCTTGGTTTAGCACCGTCTCATGGTAATAAAGYAGGTTTTGTTGTTATTATAACTCTGCTGCCTGAAAAGTTTAATGAGGAAACTTCTGAGGGATGAAAACCACTGATGTAAACAGTGTTTACTAAAACAAGCCCCTCCCCTCTGAGGACTAACTAAAACAAACCCCTCCCCTCTGAGGACTAACTAAAACAAGCCCCGCCCCTCTGAGGACTAACTAAAACAAGCCCATCCCCTCTGAGGACTAACTAAAATAAGCCCCGCCCCTCTGAGGACTAACTAAAACAAGCCCCGCCCCTCTGAGGACTAACTAAAACAAGCCCCGCCCCTCTGAGGACTAACTAAAACAAGCCCTGCCCCTCTGAGGACTAACTAAAATAAGCCCTGCCCCTCTGAGGACTAACTTAAACAAGCCCATCCCCTCTGAGGACTAACTAAAACAAGCCCTTCCCCTCTGAGGACTAACTAAAA
>NW_013953324.1:88845-90013 GCF_001266775.1 Austrofundulus limnaeus
GCCCCTCTGAGGACTAACTAAAACAAGCCCCGCCCCTCTGAGGACTAACTAAAACAAGCCCCGCCCCTCTGAGGACATGTCTCACTCTGTCTCTGGTCCGGTCCAGCTGCTCCCTCTGCTCTCCCAGCTCCTCGATGATGTCGGTACCGATCTGGTCGGTCTCGGCAGCGATGCGATGGCTCCGTTCGATGCTCTGGCTGGCGCTGTTCAGATACTCTGAGCCCTGGAGCAGCAGCGCTCTCTGGCTCTGCTGCTGTGTCTGCAGGGGACAACAACACAACAACAACAACAACAACAACAACAACACAACATCAGTGAGGTGATGCTGGATACACAACATTCCTGCTGACTCAGCGTTCACACCGTTTCTGTACATTTATTTACAATCTAATCTGCAGACTTTGTGCCTTTTTAACCATTTCTATAAATCAAACGTTCAGTTCATCCAACAGACGGCTGCTTTCATTTTCTACATTCAGTCATTCTCTTTACATTTTCACTTTACAAATACTGGCAATGAGATTTCTTTCATTCACTCAGAATTATTTTTATTTTTTAACTTTTTTCAGCTGCTGGCTCCATTAGGATCATCCTTTGTCAGTTTTATCTTCTACCCTGCCTTCTGCTATCATCTTCATTCATGAGGTTATAAACAGTTTTGATCAAAAGGATGGTCTCCATTTGACTTTATAGAAGTTGGTGGTGTTGGTGCTGTTTGTTTAGAATTATTCTGTAGAAAACGTCTGGAAACACTGATGTTTTTGTACTTTTCCACACTGAGAAGCTGAAGTTTGGTTTTGCACACGGCCCCTGACTCACGCTCTGCTCGTTCTGTGACGAGTACACGCCACGCTGTCCTCCCTGCAGCGTCGGGGCAGAGGAGCCGGACCCTGACGTGGAGCTTTTCATGTCTCTCTGCAGCTTGCCCAGGTCTCTGCGGTAGAGGCGGAGCTTTGTAACCATGCTGTTCCTGTAGGGGGCGGGGGCTGCACGCAGCTCCTCCTCCATCCCCTGTAACTGCAGCAGAACAAAGACACGCAGAGCTGTAAAGTAACTAAGTACAAATACTTTTTTACTCTACTTCAGTAGAATTTTTGGGTATCTGTACTTTACTTGAGTAATTATTTTTCAGCGTACTTTTTACTTTTACTCCTTACATTTTTACACA
>NW_013953324.1:91013-93169 GCF_001266775.1 Austrofundulus limnaeus
GAGTGAAGCAGAGGGAGGAGGAGCAGGAGGAGGAGCAGGAGGAGGAGGAGGAGGAGCAGGAGAAGCAGGAGGAGGAGCAGGAGGAGGAGGAGGAGGAGCAGGAGAAGCAGGAGGAGGAGCAGGAGGAGGAGGATGATGATGATGAAATAAGTTAAAGAACTTGTTGAGACGACTGGAAGAGAAACATCAGTTTATCTGACTGCTGTCTGGATTAACATTGTTAGATTATTTAATAAATCTGATATCTTCTGAAGTCATCTGTTCAACATTAAACCTGTTCAACATTAAACCTGTTCAACATTAAACCTGTACTCCGTGGTACTTTTTAAAGTAATTTCACTGGTTAATGTTTGTTAAAGAGCTTCTGTCTGACCCATCACTGGCTCGGTGCAGGTCCTGCCTTTAACCGTTTCAGGGGCTTTTATTTTGAAAACTAGGGTGTCAGACAACTTCCTGGAGTTCTTACCTTTAGTTTGACACACTTACAAAAATTAAAAATGTCAAAAGGAATTTAAGAAACTTTATGGGTGACCGTTAACGGATTAACAAGGAGATCAAAGAGCCAAATCCATCTTTATGTAAGAGAGTTTCAGCTTGTCTTATGATGCACAAAGAAACAGAATAAATTTATTTTAAATTCCTCTTTGGTCCAAAAGTGTTGAAATAACAGGTTTTATTTATCTGAAGTATCTTCACACACTGGTTTAYTTCAGACCAGAACAGCTGCTCCGTTGTTCATAAGACAATTAGTTTTTATGGAAATCTGTTAAACTTTTATGAGATGTTTACATTATTGTTTCCTTTATTGATTTAATTTATTAAATGATGAATTGTACAGTTTGTAAGAAAGAAAAGAGGTCATTTTGAATTTGAGGGCAGCAACATATCTTTAACATGTTGGACAACAAAAAGTACTAAAAGTAAATATATGAAAAATAAACAGCTGGAAGATCAGTTCATAAATAACAGAAATAACTGAAGAAAATATGATTTTAAAAGTAAAACTGTGCGTACTACTTTAAAGAAAATGTATATTTCAGTTCATGTGGTAAAATTATGGAACAGTTTGGATGATTTGAAAAAATGTTCTAATTTAAATCAATTTAAAATACTTTATAAAGAAAAAATTATTAAGTCTCTGTAATTATAACTAACTCTGTAATTATATATAATAATATGTTATAACAACAACAACAACAACAACAACAACAACAACAACAACAACAACAACAACAACAACAACAACAAACATATATAATTTACATATTAAACATTTGTAATTAAACTAGTTGTATGTTGAACATCTCTTACCACTTCCTCAGCTTCTCCCCGCCTCTCATCAAAGGTCCTCACCAACCTCCTCCTGTCCTCTGCAGGAGACAGCTTCACAGATTATAATCTGTTTTTACACTCTGTCTGCTGGCTTAACACAGATTATAATAATCTGTTTTTACATTCTGTCTGCTGGCTTAACACAGATTATAATAATCTGTTTTTACACTCTGTCTGCTGGCTTAACACAGATTATAATAATCTGTTTTTACACTCTGTCTGCTGGCTTAACACAGATTATAATAATAATAAACAGTTTTAAACCCTGGTAAAGCAGTGTTTACCTCCGTGACATGTCAGAGCTCTGTGAGGGATGAGCTTCAGCTCTTCATACAGACATCTGTAGATTTCATGCAGCTTCTCCAGCTCCTCTGACGACATGTTGCTGCTCAGTCAAACCGAACTGTCCTTTATTAACAAACTAACCTTTTCTTTTCTGTAAAAACACAAACAAATAAACAACTACGGTTCCAAGTTGATCAGCTGGTTCTGTTTGATGTTAATCACATCCTCGGGTCTCTTCCGCATCATGACGGCCGTGACTAACAAGTGCCTTTAACTAAAAATAAACAATAACATTAGCTGTAACTACATGTTTAAAAATGTAACCTATAATTAACAGTCAAACACAAATAGCTCTACCAGGACATATTATGCCACATATGTTAGAATAGGATTTAAAAACGACTTTGATAACAATTTTATTCAGGCATTGTAAAAGACAGCTTTAATGACCTCTGCTGGGAAATGTAGTTTTTAATAAGAAAATGGCTTTGACTGAAGCGCAAATAGAAAGTGTAGTTGGTTGTAAACCACCTAATAAT
>NW_013953324.1:94169-94409 GCF_001266775.1 Austrofundulus limnaeus
GGCCTGACCACTGTGTGTTGGAAGAGGTGGGCTGTCAGTGTAAACAGGCAGAGGTGGGCTGTCAGTGTTAACAGGAAGAGGTGGGCTGTCACTGTTAACAGGAAGAGGTGGGCTGTCAGTGTTAACAGGAAGAGATGGGCTGTCAGTGTAAACAGGAAGAGGTGGGCTGTCAGTGTTAACAGGAAGAGGTGGGCTGTCAGTGTAAACAGGAAGAGGTGGGCTGTCAGTGTTAACAGGAAG
>NW_013953324.1:96950-97975 GCF_001266775.1 Austrofundulus limnaeus
GGAAGAGGTGGGCTGTCAGTGTAAACAGGAAGAGGTGGGCTGTCAGTGTTAACAGGAAGAGGTGGGCTGTCAGTGTTAACAGGAAGAGGTGGGCTGTCAGTGTAAACAGGAAGCAGTGGGCTGTCAGTGTAAACAGGAAGAGGTGGGCTGTCAATGTAAACAGGAAGAGGTGGGCTGTCAGTGTTAACAGGAAGAGGTGGGCTGTCAGTGTGAACAGGAAGGGGTGGGCTGTCAGTGTTAACAGGAAGAGGTGGGCTGTCAGTGTAAACAGGAAGAGGTGGGCTGTCAGTGTTAACAGGAAGAGGTGGGCTGTCAGGAAGAGGTTGGCTGTCAGTGTAAACAGGAAGAGGTGGGCTGTCAGTGTTAACAGGAAGAGGTGGGCTGTCAGTGTAAACAGGAACAGGTGGGCTGTCAGTGTAAACAGGTTTTCATAGTTACATTTCCACATAGAATTACACATAAATATGAGTTTTTTTATTTGTTAGTTTCTGTTAGTTCCTATTAGAAACATCATTCATTACAAACATGTGTACTTTGACAATATGTTTTTACTTGATACTTTTTATGTTGTTTTTTTTCTAGTATATTATTCTTCTCTTAATTGTTCTTATTGCATTAAGTGAATGCAAAAAAATGTAAAACCTTTTATATCAGTTTTGTATTGTGCATTGTTTTTATAAAAAAATAAACTAAATGTTTTACCTGATACAACAACATATAGTGGGAAACATTTCTATCAAATCAAAACTAATGATTGTCATTAGTTAAGTTTTATTGATGTACAGAGTTAAACTGAACATGATGACCACATTCAGCACCAGCAGGTAAACAACAGGTGTTCTTGCCCTGAACAACATGGCTGCCGTCCTCGTCATGAAGAGTCACGTGGTGGCGCCTTTAAGAACTACAATCCCATAATCCTGTGCGGTGTGCCGTTCACCCCGCCCCTCCCTCCTGTCAGCTGTAGTCCTCCTGCTGATCAGCAGCATCAGACCGAACCGGGCCAGGACCAGGACCAGGACCAG
>NW_013953324.1:98975-99637 GCF_001266775.1 Austrofundulus limnaeus
TGGTACGTGGAAGGTGGTACATGGCAGGTGGTACATGGCAGGTGGTACATGGCAGGTGGTACATGGCAGGTGGTACATGGAAGGTGGTACATGGCAGGTGGTACATGGCAGGTGGTACATGGCAGGTGGTACATGGAAGGTGGTACATGGCAGGTGGTACATGGCAGGTGGTACATGGCAGGTGGTACATGGCAGGTGGTACATGGAGGGTGGTACATGGAGGGTGGTACATGGCAGGTGGTACATGGCAGGTGGTACGTGGAAGGTGGTACATGGAAGGTGGTATATAGCAGGTGGTACATGGAAGGTGGTACATGGCAGGTGGTACATGGAAGGTGGTACATAGCAGGTGGTACATGGAAAGTGGTACATGGCAGGTGGTACATGGAAGGTGGTACATAGCAGGTGGTACATGGAAGGTGGTACATGGCAGGTGGTAGATGGCAGGTGGTACATGGCAGGTGGTACATGTAAGGTGGTACATGGCAGGTGGTACATGGAAGGTGGTACATGGAAAGTGGCACATGGCAGGTGGTACATGGAAAGTGGTACATGGCAGGTGGTACATAGCAGGTGGTACATGGAAGGTGGTACATGGCAGGTGGTACATGGAAGGTGGTACATGGCAGGTGGTACATGGAAGGTGGTACATGGACGGTGGT
>NW_013953324.1:100637-101244 GCF_001266775.1 Austrofundulus limnaeus
GAGGACATTCACCCCACAGACCCCTGCAGGACCCTCACTGTGAGGACATTCACCCCACAGACCCCTGCAGGACCCTCACTGTCAGGACGTTCACCCCACAGACCCCTGCAGGACCCTCACTGTCAGGACGTTCACCCCACAGACCCCTGCAGGACCCTCACTGTCAGGACGTTCACCCTCACAGACTCCTGCAGGACTCTCACTGTCAGGACGTTCACCCTCACAGACTCCTGCAGGACTCTCACTGTCAGGACGTTCACCCCACAGACCCCTGCAGGACCCTCACTGTCAGGACACTCACCCTCACAGACCCCTGCAGGACCCTCACTGTCAGGACATTCACCCTCACAGACCCCTGCAGGACCCTCACTGTCAGGACATTCACCCCACAGACCCCTGCAGAACCCTCACTGTCAGGACGTTCACCCCACAGACCCCTGCAGGACTCTCACTGTCAGGACGTTCACCCCACAGACCCCTGCAGGACCCTCACTGTCAGGACGTTCAACCACAGACCCCTGCAGGACCCTCACTGTCAGGACGTTCACCCTCACAGACTCCTGCAGGACTCTCACTGTCAGGACGTTCACCCCACAGACCCCTGCAG
>NW_013953324.1:102208-102618 GCF_001266775.1 Austrofundulus limnaeus
CACAGACCCCTGCAGGACCCTCACTGTCAGGACGTTCACCCCACAGACCCCTGCAGGACCCTCACTGTCAGGACGTTCACCCCACAGACCCCTGCAGGACCCTCACTGTCAGGACGTTCACCCCACAGACCCCTGCAGGACCCTCACTGTCAGGACGTTTACCCCACAGACCCCTGCAGGACCCTCACTGTCAGGACGTTCACCCACAGACCCCTGCAGGACCCTCACTGTCAGGACGTTCACCCCACAGACCTCTGCAGGACCTTCACTGTGAGGACGTTCACCCCACAGACCCCTGCAGGACCCTCACTGTGAGGACGTTCACCCCACAGACCCCTGCAGGACCCTCACTGTCAGGACGTTCACCCTCACAGACTCCTGCAGGACTCTCACTGTCAGGACGTTCACCC
>NW_013953324.1:104171-104441 GCF_001266775.1 Austrofundulus limnaeus
CTGCAGGACCCTCCCTGTCAGGACGTTCACCCCACAGACCCCTGCAGGACCCTCCCTGTCAGGACGTTCACCCCACAGACCCCTGCAGGACCCTCCCTGTCAGGACTTTCACCCCACAGACCCCTGCAGGACCCTCCCTGTCAGGACGTTCACCCCACAGACCCCTGCAGGACCCTCCCTGTCAAGACGTTCACCCCACAGACCCCTGCAGGACCCTCCCTGTCAGGACGTTCACCCCACAAACCCCTGCAGGACCCTCCCTGTCAGGAC
>NW_013953324.1:104506-105077 GCF_001266775.1 Austrofundulus limnaeus
AGAACCAAAGTTTCTGTGACAGGAAGTGACCACGATGCACCAAGAACCAAAGTTTCTGTGACAGGAAGTGACCATGATGCACCAAGAACCAAAGTTTCTGGAACCGATGAGACAAAACTTGAGCTTTTTTGGCTTCAGTCACATCAAGTGATTTTTTATTTATTTAATTATTGAAAGGTACCAAATAATTTGTCCATGTCTGTTTCAAAACATCATAAATCAAACATTTACTGGCTTTCATACACGAGCAACAAACGAAGCACGGACTCACACAAACAATTAGTTTCTAACAAAGCAATCTTCTCAACACAAAGTGAATCCCTTTTAGCATCCATCCTTACAAGTTAGCATCATGCCACAGTACAGACAAAGGCTCAAACATGACCATCATTACAAGTCAACAACACAACATGTAAACAAACAACACAGCTGTCAGTCACTTCAGTTTGTTTCCTTCAGGTTGAGGTAGGACACAAATCTGCAGCGTCCATTGGTTCAAAGCACTACACTGTTAAAAACTGTCCATCTAACCAAGTTTTAAATCTTATATCAGCCAAAAAGTCTTTTTGAT
>NW_013953324.1:107307-108070 GCF_001266775.1 Austrofundulus limnaeus
GTCCTAAACACAGTCACTGGTCAGACTGGTCTGTCACTGGTCAGACTGGTCTGTCACTGGTCAGACTGGTCTGTCACTGGTCAGACTGGTCTGTCACTGGTCAGACTGGTCTGTCAGTGGGTCAGACTGGTCTGTCACTGGGTCAGACTGGTCTGTCACTGGGTCAGACTGGTCTGTCACTGGGTCAGACTGGTCTGTCATTGGTCAGACTGGTCTGTCATTGGTCAGACTGGTCTGTCACTGGGTCAGACTGGCCTGTCACTGGGTCAGACTGGTCTGTCATTGGTCAGACTGGTCTGTCACTGGTCAGACTGGTCTGTCACTGGTCAGACTGGTCTGTCACTGGGTCAGACTGGTCTAATGTGGGAGAACAGGACCCATCATTCAACTGTTTATCTGAGTTTGAATGAAATGATTCAGCAGATTGTTCCCAGTGTTTCACCTGTCAGAGCCTTGTTTGGTAACAGACGGAGTCAGGTGATGTGGGCGGGGCTTCATCAGGCAGGTGGACTGGAGCTGCAGGAAGTTCAGTCATTAAACAGATCAGACCTGAACCCTGCCAACAGAAATCATCTTTCTTCCTCCTCCAACTAAATGACTTTAGTCAAAAATGTACCTGTATACTGACAACTTAACTCAGCAAGGTTTATAGAAATACTACAAAAACAAAAACTACAGTTTCTGAGAATTAAACATCCATAATAAATGAATTAAAGGCAATTTTTTAATTTTTATTTTACAAAACACCAAACTCGTAGAAAAG
>NW_013953324.1:109804-112278 GCF_001266775.1 Austrofundulus limnaeus
GCTGCAGGTGTGTTAAAGTTGTGTTGAAGCTGCAGGTTGTGTTAAAGCTGCAGGTTGTGTTAAAGCTGCAGGTTGTGTTGAAGCTGCAGGTTGTGTTGCAGGTGTCTCAGGAGAACAAGCTCCTCTTACAGAAAACATGACACGTCTATAAACCCAACAATGATTACAAACTGCTCCAGTCTGCCCAGCTTCAGCCCCAAAGTGTCAACGGAAACAGAAGCCATGATGGAAACAAAGGATTTAAATAGTGGGCGTGGCCTCAGGATGCTCACATGGTCAGACACACAACCTACAGGCTGTATTTACTGCTTTATCTTGTGCTTTATTAGGTCAGTTTCAATATTTGTGAGATGTGAACACTGATGGGTGTGATGAGTGCTGTGTCTCAGATACAGAMGTACCAATCCCAATCTCAATCCAACAGATTAGCTGACAGCTCTTCTATGATTATGCATCAGTCTGTAGTTTAAGGCGTCCTGTGTTTGGCTGGCTGACCTTCACCTGGCACTGGGTCGGCCCTGACCCTGCAGAGCAGACTTGTTGTGTTCACACAACCACTGGTTACAGATGTTCTGCATCACAGAGTCCTGGGCTTCCTCTGCTGCTGCCAGGACATCCTGGACCAAAGGACCGGCCCGACTGGACTCCAGCTTTACTGCCAGCAGGTAGGCTGGCCTCAGCTTACTGCACACCAGGTAGGCTTTGATCTGTGGACCAGGACAATTAGATTTACATGAATACTGTGTAGAAAACAAAACAAGTTTGCTCTGGATTATTATAAATAATTAAACATCAGTTCTGAAGATACAGCTTCTGTTTTAGCTTAACACTGATCTCCTTCATTTACATGTCCGTTTTGTTGGGATTCTATTAAAGTACCTGTGAAATCTAATTTTTATTATAAACATGAATGCATTCTTGGAAAGATAACCTTGAAAACGTATTAAAAATAAAAACATCACAGCACTGAGTTGAAGACTTGTWGAAATGTTTGCGTGTGATGTAACAGGAAATGATGACAACGTCTGCATGTAAACAGAGCAACTGGTTTGTTTCCCTGATGTGTAACTGGTCACAGTCCTCATACACAACATTTCTGTGTTTGTGTTGGAGGACCAGGTTGTTGGGGTGAAGCGGTCTTTGCTGTAACGTGTTCTGGCTTTGGGACATCATGTTTACAGAATACAGAGCTGTGGCACAGTGGATACACCAGGAATGGTTGCTTTTAGGGAAAATGTCTGCGTTACACATAAATACAGTTACAAAAATGAATAGAYGTCAATACAATGTCCTCAGTTTGATGCAATACAAGGATGTGTGTGTGTGTGTGTATCAGTAAAGTAAAACTGTGAACCATGTTTAAAGCAAACATAAAGACAGCAGTCTGAGCTGACTGCAGTCACAACAATGAACTGGATGTCCACCAACAACAACAGCAGTAATAAACAGATAAAACAAACAACTTTACCTTAGTTTCTATGTTCTTTATCTCCAGAATGAGACTGTCCAGCTCCTTGGCCTACACAAACAAACACACACACAAAGTGAGTTCCTGCCTCCAACGACCTGGTTTGTCTTCTTTTCTTCTGAACCTCCAAACGGTTGCACTGCTCACATCAGCAGGAGTCTTCTCTGCAGCAGTGATGCAGCTCAGGATGAGGGCGTCACAGTCACTCTTGGTGGCGGTGCCAGACTCACTCACACACTTGAGCAGCTGGCGTACAGCTCCAAACTGCCTGAAGCGAACGAGCCTGTGACCCGCTCGGACGTAAACCACCTGGGCCTCCAGCTGAAAGTCCTGCAGGAGCAGCAGAGACCAGAACCTTCAGTAACTCCTGACAAAAACTACAACGTCATGCTGGATTTGAAATGAGGAAGAGTTTACTTTCTTTTTCTATTTCTTTGTCACAGAAACACAATTATGAAACATTTCTGGTTTAGTTTTTACAAAAGTTAGAGAAAACACTTTTATCAGGCACACATTGTGTTTCAGTCTGTGTCTCCTTCCTGTCCTGTCAAACCCAGCAGGTCCAGCTGGTATCTGCTCACCACAGATCTCACAGCTTTTCAAAGATGTTTGTTACAAGCCCAATCCCAATGAATTTGTATAAAACAATAAAGACAGATTATGGTGATGATGCAAATTCTTTTCAACCTATATTCAGTTGAATACACTCCAAACACCAGATATTTAATGTCCAAACAGATGAACTTCATTGGCTTGTTGCAAATATTAATTCATGTTGAATTTGATGCGTGCAACATGTCCATAAAGCTGGGACAGGGTCATGTTTACCACTGTGTTCCATCAGCTGTCCTTTTAACACTCATTAAACATGCAGGAACGGCTCAACAGTCTGGGWGTTCGTTGTCAGTGGTGGGCACCAGTCCGATAAAGTGCAAATCCACTAATTGCAGACCTAAATATTTTGTTTGCACTTTAGCGGTCTTACTAATTTTTATAATTCATAAGC
>NW_013953324.1:112288-114918 GCF_001266775.1 Austrofundulus limnaeus
GGTAATGTCTGACTGGACCTCGTGTCACTTTATGTTCAACAAACTGGACCCTGAGGTCAAAAAGGTTAAGAAGCCCTGGTTTAAAGGGTACCAACAAACCTGTTCATCATATTATTGCATATCATTGTATATTTTTGACATTTATACTAAGCATGCCGTTTTAACAGACATTTGTTTTTAACTGAATTGCTTCAGGAGAAATGAAGCGTTGTCTATATCATGTAAAATCAACATATTTTAGTTTTATATCATGTTATAATGTTCTCCTCTCATCAAAAACATGTCCAGAGTCTAACTTTGACTCATTCATGCAGGTTTGATAAACCCTGTGCTGTCCTGAGGCAGCAGGCAGGAGAGCACAAACCACTGGTTGGAAGAAGAGTTTATTTTCTATTTAAACATAAAAACAGCATTTTAATAACAATTAAAGGTGACAGATACTTTATTATGGTATAGAACTTAAATATAAGCCTGAGAAAGAGATAATATTGGCCCTTTGATGAATCTCTTGACATGTAGGCAGACAGTAACATTTAAAAGATAAAAGGCTCAGGTCATGTAGGAACATACCTGTATGACTCTGTAAGCRATTCCAAACCCTTCCTCTATGTTTTTTCCTCCAAGCATCACCTGAAACATCATAAAAAATAAAAATAGAACAGATTTTAAACCCTGTTCACATCTGGCACTAACATCTGGTTTTCAGACAGAGATRAATCCAGGTGGGAACAATCTTTATTAAAGTTTCAAATATCTAATAAAGGTGTCACAAATCAMCAACTGGGCTTTATATACTCTGCTGTAAGTGTAGAATAATCCAGTACAGGTTTGAAGTGTATAAATATTTTAGTTTTTAAACTAGATCAGGTTAAATATTCTCAATGTAGTGAAAAATTAGGTGGAATTGGCCTTTCGACTTTTCTTTTTTYAGCCAYTTCAGTAGAAAACAGAACTGAATGTTAGCTTCTTAACGTCTTCATCATCAGTGACTTTAACCATTTCCTGAAGCCACAACCATTAAGGCACAATTAAGACTAAGATTTGGGGTTTAGTCACTCTTTAAGCTGTGCACGTTATTTTGTTGCCCTCCAAAAACCACATCTTAACTGACAACCCCACCAACACTGAGACACTTCAGACTCACAAATGTTGATACTACTACTAATAATAATGCATTAGTCTTATATGGTGCTTTTCAAGACCCTCAAAGACACTTTACAATTCTTCATGCATCATTCACTCACACACACATTCACACACTGATGATAGTAAGCTACACTGTAGCCACAGCTGCCCTGGGGCACACTGACAGAGGTGGGGCTGCCATGCTGTGCCACTGGACCCTCTGACCACCACCAGTACACAAGGCAGGTGAAGTGTCTTGCCCAAGGACACAACGACTGAAACGTCTGGAAAGCAGAGGGATCGAACTGGCGACCTTCCAGTTCCAGGAGGACTCCCCTAACCACTCCACCACGGCCGCCCAGTATAAAAGAAATGGCAAAGAATCAATGGCTTCCAGAGGTAACACTAAAAAATATAAAACTGAGTCAATATTATATTTTTTATTATGTCTGATGAAGCTCTGAGGTGTTGGTGAACATCTGAAGCAGTGATTTTTAGATGTTTCCCTGATTTGACAGAAAACATGCTGGACAGGGGTCTGTGAGGACCAGGGGTGGGACCCTCTGCTCTAAACAAACCACACTTTCTTCAGAAGAATATGAACCTTTAAAAACAGGAAGTGATGAAACAAGCAGAACGTCACCTTGCAAGCCACCTCAATCTTCACTGGGCTTCCACCAAAGAGTGTGGGCAGAGGACTGGACTGAGAGGACTTGGAGGAGACTGAGCTGGTCTGTGGGCCTTTAGAAGATGCCCCACTCTCACAGCGATGCAGGAAACGAGTCACTTCTAGCTGGAGCTCTATTGTATTCATGTGCCTGAAAAAAGTACAAGTAGAGAAGACTAAACGTGAAAATCTGTAAAGCCTTGGTTTTAGTGAACATGCAGTTGTATCCACTAACCTGGACACATCACTTGATGACATCATCTTCCTGAAAGAGTTGACGGCAGACTTCCTCCTGCCAGCACCTCGACCCTGCTGCTCCTGCAGGTATGTCCTCAGGTGCTCTTTAGCTCTGACCAGCCAGCGCTGCACACAGTCAGGTTTACAGTCAGGCTCATGGAGAACTTCACAACAAGCAAAGGCTAGTTTTCAGAAGGAAAGTGTAGAAGACCTGCTGATCTCCCAGCTGCAGGTATGAAGTCGCTCCGTGGGAAAAGAATCTGATGCAGGTCATGGCAGCGCGTACATGATCCTGTGCAGGAAAACATTTTGGATTCTTTTAATGTTAAACCTGTGAAACATCTACAAAAACATTTATTCCAGACAGTTTGCAGGCTGCAAATAATCTACATTTAAATAAGACATAATTTTAGCCTCTGCTGCAAAACCTGCATTCTGAGTAATGGTCAACAGGGGCAGTTGTTTAAGTTGCACCTATAGACTTGAATAAGATCACCAAACTAAGCCCCGCCCATCCCGTCCACAGGTAGTGTCTGTGACATCATGGAGGAGCAGAAACAGACCAAACAGGACAACAGCTCACAGCAAACATAGAAACTAA
>NW_013953324.1:115018-117364 GCF_001266775.1 Austrofundulus limnaeus
AGACATTTATAATATTATTTTACACTCTGTAGGTCTAAATATTAATCAGACATTTACATGTTAAGTAATGATAAATCCAGACCCTTGACTGTTTAGAGTTAGCCGTTAGCTTCACCAGCCGATCACATGGTCACCTGGTTTCTGAGCTCCAGTTGTTCTATAGAACCTTCTTGGTTGCAACCATAGAGTTAAACAACACTAGAGTGAGTCCTGCCTGCTTTACTAAGTTTAGCTTTTAAATACTGTTCAGCTAGTTGGGCTTTTGGTAACAGTTTTGCTGCTTTTAGTTTTTAATTTTGGTTATTACTTTTTGTTATTGTTTAGATAATTTTAGCTTTAACTACTATTTTGTTGTTCTTAGCTTTAGTTACTGTTTATCTGGCATAACTGTTTCCAACAAGTTCTTTTTTTATGTGTAGTAAAACAACAAATTCTCTTGTGAAGAACAAACTGGAACCCAGTTGTACCATATTTACACATTCTTTGTTGAGTTAAACTCTTACTGAAGACGTCTGTATTCACAATATCTACATGGACAATACTGAAATGTTCCAATGAATATTTAAAAAGAGAAGTGTAGAAACCACAGAGGAGCTGTGTCCATTTGTAATGGTTTATAAAGAGGCACTAAATACATATGGGAAGTTGTGTGTTGGCTGCTGGAACAGGTAACAACAAATATCTAAAGCTCTACATAAAAAAATGTGATTTGTTTAACTTTGAACACACATTTAGCCTTTTTGTTGGAAAATAATAGTTGCACTTCCTCAGGCCAACATAAATGATTCAGATGAAGCACTGTGAGAAGGAAAAAAACATCATAAACTCTGGGGAAGGATTTAATATTAAAAAATAAAGGATAACTGGTTATACTCCAAGTTATGATTCTCTTTCTACAAATACAAACCAATTTAAAAGCATTTCTGCAAAGGTTCTGCATAAAAGGAGAAAAACAAAGAGAAGTGTACCATCATGAAGAGCTGCAGCTGGTACAGGCAGTGATAGTATCCTCGTCTCTGAAGGAACTGACAGGAAGCGATCAGGTATCGGCTGCACTGGTCCAGACTTGGGTCCAGTTTCTCTATGATGCCCTGCAGCATGCTTAGATGTCCTCGCTCCAGACTGGGCTGCAACAGCCCCTCTACAAACACCTCCTCTGGACACTCCTGACCCATAACACAGTACAGATGTCAAACTTGGTACAACAACAACAACAACAACAACAGTTACTGCTGCTCACCGAAGGCGGGAGGGACTTATTGTTTTAGTCTTTTCTGTGTGTTTGTTTGTCTTTAGCAGAAACAAAATATATGTAATGAACCAGTGAACGTATTTTAGTGAAACGCTCAAAAAGTAATCATTGGTCACTGAAAGTTAATCTACAATAGATTACAGTTAATCCGATTTAAGATGGCTACCACAGCTAAGCAACCTTAGCACTTCAACTCAGTCAGTTTGACAGATACTGAGCTAATTTTGGGGTGGGAATACAAGGAGTTACTCTCACCACATACTCTGAGCAAAAACAATCTTAAAAGGTTGCATGAGATTGTGAATAATGTCATTTACAATGTTTGACCAAATCAACTACAACTCTGACCCTTTTAAGTACATAACGATCAGAGGTGGGCAGCGCTAATCCAAAATTTACGTCCACAATTTCTAAAGCGCTTATGTAAATATTTATGTCCGCAATATCAAAAACACTTATGTCATAGAAAAATTAGCAGAAGCTAATTTTAAAGCACAAGTTCAATTTGACACTTACTAGCTGACAATAACTCATGTACAATATTTGTACAACACTGCCAACTAGTGGTGTATGAACTCTTTTACAACTTAATCCTACAACCATTGATTACTGGGGATGTGATTTCCTGAAACAGACCTTTAGCTCCTGGTGTAAAAATTAAAAAGTTGTTGAGGATTGCTAGTTTGGCAGCTTCTTTGTCTTTTTCTTTAGTTTGTTGTAGATTTTTCATTAAAGAAGCATCAATAAAGTAATTTAAAACTCCATCGATCCATCTATTTTCTTCCGCCTATCCGGGGTCGGGTCGCGGGGGCAGCAGCTTCAGAAGGGAGGCCCCGACCTCCCTCTCTCCAGCCACTTCTTCCAGCTCCTCCGGGGGAACTCCAAGGCGTTCCCAGGCCAGCCGAGAGACATAGTCCCTCCAGTGGGTCCTGGGTCTTCCTCGGGGCCTCCTCCCGGTGGGACGTGCCTGCAACACCTCACCAGGGAGGCGTCCAGGAGGCATCCTTACCAGATGCCCGAGCCACCTCAACTGGCTCTTCTCGACGTGGAGGAGCAGCGGCTCTACTCTGAGTCCTTCCCGGATGACCAAGCTT
>NW_013953324.1:117426-119177 GCF_001266775.1 Austrofundulus limnaeus
AACCAACAGTCAGCAGGATGTATACCTTCACAATAAGTGTTTATCTGGGAGGGGTGCTGTTGGATAGATCACATGTGTTGTGATTCATTGACAGTCATACCTTCTGCTGTTCAACATAATGATGACTGGTAGATAATTAGTTATTAGTGGTACTGCTTTTTAAATTTAGAAAACAAAAATCTGCTTATGAATTATAAAAATTAGTAAGACCGCTAAAGAGCAAATGAAATATTTAGGTCCACAGTTAGCAGATTTGTGCTTTAGTGGGCTGGTGCCCACCACTGAAGATGATCTATATGATCTGAAAAGCAGCAGGTGATATGCATTCATCAAGGAATGCTAAGTCTTCCATTTAATTATGAATCCAGTTCAGTGGATGGGACACAGCAACCCAAATTCATTTCTGTTTTGAGATCTTAAYTACAGAGAAACAACAGAAACTAAAGCTTTGGCTTGTTGGTCATCTGCCCTCATTATGAAGCCAACGTCCCGAGCCTCACCTTGTCTAGAAGGTAGGCCACAGCCTCCTGCATACAGTCGTGACGCATGTAGAAGCTGATGAGAGCCAGGTGAGTGCCATATGTCTTCAGGTAGTACAGGCACTCCAGGTGAAGAGTGCTGCTCTGTGTCGGCCCGTCCTGTCGCTCCACAGGACCAACATCGTTCAAAGCATCCTCCAGCTCGTTGAGAGATGCCAAGATGTCTTCACCATAACACTGAGGAGTTAATGTGACTTAGTTAATATGTGGGCAATTATTCAAAAACTGTTTGTTTATTATTTACTCTTAAAATGGTTGTWTTCAATTAATTCTGGCAAAAACATTTGCTGCAGGAACATGTTGACTGTGTGTTGAACAGCTCCGTGTGAATACAGACAAGGATGAAGTTAACTCCACATTCTGTCTGCAAACTCCAGGAAACTGACAGGACATGGCTTTGTCAAACGTCTTAGTGCTATCACCAAATACTGCTCTGAGGTCCAAACTCTGGCTCTGAGGATTATGAGTGGGCAATAATAAATTCAGACATTTGGTTTTAAAGGGAACGTTTCCAGCAGACTGTGGACAGAAGCTGTGCAGCAGATCCACCATGCTCAGGAGCTGGGAACATGAAAGATCAGACACCACAAGTGTCAAAAGGACACACTTCAAACTAAAAACTAAATTAAAAACCAGATTTAAAACTGTGTTGATAGGACAAGGAAAATATGGTGACAGTGGAACAGGAGGTAGGGTCTTCCTGTGACCGGTGGGTTACTAGTTTGAAWCCCCACTCAGTCTGTCTCTGCTGGTGGTGGTCAGAGGGTCCGGTGGTGTCAGTGTATGACAGCCTCACCTCTGCCTGTGTGCTCCAGGACAGCTGTGGCTACACTCTGGATTACCACCATCAGTGTGTGTGTGTGTGTGTGTGAAGAACTTTGGAGTCCGCAGGCTTGATAAAGCCAGTTACCATTTAAAACCAGAGTTATGATAAATAATTCACACCACATCTTCTAAAAAACATTGTCATATTTGAAGCGTGTTGGAGCAGAAGGCAGCTGCAGAGATGGACTGTCTCATGATGAGTGCACGCCTTAAAGGGATCCCTGATTAGTTTTAACATTAGACTTTATTTAATAAACATATATTTTAACTGTGAAAATACTGTAGGATGTTTAGTTTTTACAATAATTAAACTAAAAGTTTAAATATATATTTTAACACGGACGGAGCCATTTTATTTGCACACAAAGCATTCTGGGTAAATGATGA
>NW_013953324.1:119277-121458 GCF_001266775.1 Austrofundulus limnaeus
AGCTCGCTAGCAGCCTCGCACCGAGGACCTATCCACGTCATCATTTACCCAGAATGCTTTGTGTGCAAATAAAATGGCCCCGTCCATGTAAAATATATATTTTAAAAATGTACAAAAGTAAATAGCCTACAGTATTTTTACAGTCTTTATTTTACAATTAAAATATGTGTTTATTAAATAAAGTCTAATGTTACAACTAATCAGGGATCCCTTTAAACTGTCATGATTCAGAGCTATGCTGGAAGTGAATTTATATCTTTCAGATAAAAACAAAATGGCAGGATGAAGCATGGCAACAACAGTAAAGGGTAGAATAACATCCAGTCCACAGCATCAGAACTCTTCAGGAGRCTTCAGTACAGCTGTCTGAACACAGAACAAGGCAGAAGGTCCTTACGGTGGTCTGGGATGGCCGTACAGCTGTTTCCAGGTGCTGAAYGATCTCCTGCAGCAGAACTGGACCGAGGCTTAGCTGGTTCCGGTCCACTGGAGCCTTCATGCAGCGGGTGAACTTCTCCCATGCTCCTGAAAGATTTCCTGCTTTCAGGGATGCAAGGGCCCAAGCCTGCCACACCCCACTGGGGTCCAGGCCACTCTTGGTCGACACCTGGGAAAGATGGCAAACAATCAGACACTAAATAACATCAGTGGTGTTCAGTTTTTATAAATCAGACACTAAATAACATCAGTGGTGTTCAGTTTTTATAAATCAGACACTAAATAACATCAGTGGTGTTCAGTTTTTATAAATCAGACACTAAATTACATCAGTGGTCAGTTTTTATAAATCAGACACTAAATAACATCAGTGGTGTTCAGTTTTTATAAATCACACAAACAAACTCACCTCTACTGCCAGCTGGTAGTGTTCTGTTTCCAGTAGCTGATTACGGAGACGAGTGACAGCTGACATCTCCAGAATGTCGTCCAGAGAAGGAATGAATTTATAATTGGCCGTCACTAGGATCTTGAGCACGTCCACTTTACTAATGTAACTGTGGAACCAAAGACAGGAGAATGTTCTTCACATGGCTCTTTGATAAAAATGAAGGACCTAGTGATCCTTGAAGGAATGGATATTCTAGATTGAGAGCCCCATTTTATTGAGRAATTAAAAAACCTTGAAAATAAGTGTTGAATAGACTGTACTTGTATATAGCACCTTTCTAACCAACCAGCTAATCTGTGGCCTCATTCACCCATCCTCATAATTCAGTTCAGCTACCCCTGAGAGACTGAGTGGAGCTGTTCCTCCTCCACATTCAGAGGAGCCAGGTTATCTGGTAAGCACAACCCCTGGGCACATCTGTAGAAAGGGTTTCTGGTCGTGTCTGACTGGGAGGAGACCAAGGACATACTGGAGACAATGTGTCCCTTGGCTGGACTGGACCTTGGAATCCTCCCAGAGGACCTGGAAGAGCTGAGTGTGTAAAGACATGTCTGAGCCTCCCTGCACAAGCTGCTGCCCCTGTGATCTGACTCTGGAACAAGTGAAAGATAGCAGACGGATGTTCAGCTCGTCTACACTCACATGGATTATTTTAGTGGATATCAAGTTGCTGTCGTTGATTTTAAACTGTAAATATGACTCTGAGAGACCATGCAACGGTCTTCATGAACATATATTTTGAAAAATTTGCTAATGCAAGATGACATGACATGTTGACATGCACTTACTTCTAGATAACTACAGCGGGTAAAATAAGTATTGAACACGTCACCATTTTTCTCAGTAAATATATTACTAGAGGTGCTAATGACATGAAATTTTCACCAGATGTCTAACGAGAACTTAATTCACACCATAACTCTAAACCTAACGAGTAAAATTAACTATTACTGGTCTATAGTTAACCCTAACCAGAACTTAATTCACAGCATACCAATAAACCTAACTAGTAAAATTAACCATTACTGGTCTATAGTTAACCCTAACCAGAACTTAATTCACAGCATACCAATAAACCTAACTAGTAAAATTAACCATTACTGGTCTATAGTTAACCCTAACCAGAACTTAATTCACAGCATACCAATAAACCTAACTAGTAAAATTAACCATTACTGGTCTATAGTTAACCCTAACCAGAACTTAATTCACAGCATACCAATAAACCTAACTAGTAAAATTAACCATTACTGGTCTATAGTTAACCCTAACCAGAACTTAATTCACAGCAT
>NW_013953324.1:121468-122895 GCF_001266775.1 Austrofundulus limnaeus
AATGAAATATTGCGATATTTCAGTGTATCGATATTTTCTTACACCCCTAGTTGACAGAGAGGAGAAGGTAGAAATGACTCAGCCTGGAACTGAAAATATGGATGGAGGACAACAGAGCTGCTTCATGGAAGAACAACCTCAGATTAGACTGTTAGCTTTAGCTCCAATGCTATATTGCCTTATATGTATTAGCTCAGCGCTAGCGTGACAAACAAGCTAAACTTCGGACCTAGCCTCTCGTTTTGGACACAGCCATAGACAGGCACCAATACCCTTTCTGGCCACAGTTCCTGGAAACCACATCTGCTATGGAATTTTTCCATGTTCCAGACCTCCCATGAGACATTTGAAACATTTCCCCAGAGGTGAGAAGTGAAGACTTCTCAGACAGGAGCCTCTACCAGATTTTCAGAGTGCACCATAACTATTGTACTCAGAGTCCAAGTCACCAGGTGGTGATCAGCTGACAGCTCTGCCCCTSTCTCTTCACTTGAGATCCACAGCAGACTATAGGTCTGATGATACAAATATAAAGTCAGTCACCATCCTTTGGCAAAAGGTGGCCTGACAGCAAGTACACCTATAGATCACACTAAACTCAAACATGGTGTTTGTGATGGATAACTCTTWCCTAGAAACTGACTACAACTTTGGTTTAGATCAGGGAGGCCACTTCTCCCAAWCACTCTCCTTCCAGACCATTCCATCACTGACCACAGCACTATTAAAAGTCTGTGAATCACTCTAACCAAGCCTTCCACTAAGACTWGTTTACCATGAGAGAAAAGTCTTAAAAACACAAATGTTTCTCCACTCACAGCACAGTGAGTGAAGGTAACATCCTACCTGTCACACAGGGCCAGATCCTGGCTGTGACCAACTTTAACAAACATTAGCTTGGCACTAAACAGCAGCTGCTGCATGATGTCGGTCAGAAGGCAGGCGTCCACCTCTGGGTTGGTCAGCTTTCTGGACAGGGAGCGGCAGTGCTCAATGAGCTGGTGACCACAGGCAGCCTGGTCACCGTGCAGAGACAAAATGGCCACACACAGATGTGCACTGGGAGCCTAGAGGTGTCAGCAAACAAAAATAATTATATTTAAATACTGGGTAACAAAGACTAAAACACAGCTCARTCAGAGGTTAGAGGATCCTGATTATATTCTGTGATGCTACCAGGGGTTTTATCCTCTTGAGTACCCAGGCTTTTCCTTTTTCAATTCCCCTACCTATTTAGGAATAGAACCTCAAATGTAAAAAGAAACACTGTTTTTGTTTAACAATTAAGAGTTAAAAACATTAATTTATATTTTATTTAAAATAAAACATTAATTAAATTAAAATGTATCTCCTCTGAATAAGGACAATCAGACCAGTCTAAAACAATGTTCTCAAATAAAGATGGAGGTTCTCAGGAGGTTATATTC
>NW_013953324.1:122905-130077 GCF_001266775.1 Austrofundulus limnaeus
CCCCCAGACCCCCACCAGTGGGTCCCCCCAACATTACAAACACTTTTGTTTTTTATCTCTGAAAGTCATAAAATCAGTGATTTTATCTGTGAAATTACAAACTGAACATCTGTTGGTGAATCCATAGCTTTATGTTGTCATAGTTTTCAATTTGTTATTTTTACAAACACATCATAAACTTTCTGTTATAGATATTAGTTTTGGTGGGCCACCACTGGTTTTTCAGTGGCCCCCCCCATGCCCCCCTGAAAAAAATTTCTGCAGGCGCCACTGGATGCTACATTTCATTACTGTTGTTTATTTGTCTGTTCGGCCCACATACTGTCACAGCTCAGGAYTCATGAAGTAGATCCAGAGGTAGGTTAGGTTAAAGGTGGGTCTGTGACATCAGTGTTTAAACGGTTGTGTTCAGGATGTCCACATAAGAACACAACACATTGTTTCACTTTGAAAACTACCWTTAAAAACAATTGTTCCTGTGTGGTCTTCAGAGTAAACAGTAAAATACTTTTACTTATTCACAGTGTGTGACTGGGACCTGATCCAGGTGCAGGTACACACCTGTTTGTAGTAGAATTCACTGTGCAGGAGCTGGTTCTCTGCAGGGTCTAAGCTGAGCTGGAACTGTCGGTGGACCTCCTCAGGCAGGTGCAGCATCCCATCCAAAGGTTCATGTGTGACAACAGGGCTTCCAATCACTGCACAGAAACACAGAAACAAATCAGCCTGTTCACATCTGGTCTGATTCATTTGTTTCAGCTGATCTGACTACATGTGGTCAGCTCTGAAGTTTGTTTTCATTTGGTGTTTTCACTTGATTCAGTTATCAAGACATTAACAAAGTCCAGAACCATGTGACTGATGAGAGGCTTCAGTGTCAGAGCTACAACTGTAGACTTCAACATGTCAAACTGCACTCAGTAACTAACAAGCATCATCTGTTCTGAAAACCTTCACTGTGCTCAGCTGTGGTGAAAACGCACTGCCAGGCTACAGGAAGTTCACCATCACTAATTAAACTGAACAGGAAAGAGCCTCCCACTGAATAATTCCTGCATGGGTGATTATGTTTCAGCTGACAACAACTTATTTAACATGATGAGTCCAGACTGACCCTGTTCCAGAGTGATGGTGCATCAGGGTAAGAAGAGAGGCACAAACATGTCAACTTGTACACAATGTCCATAAATTATAAGGATTKTAGGTCATTTTGTAGGTATACAGACGTATAGAGAACTCTCTCAGTTCTGTTTCATAAAGGCTTTGCCCTTTAAGGCTATCGCTAATGGGTTTAACCTTCGCACGCAGTGCAACWGTGAAAACTCGTAGTCCACGCCCACCCTCTGGGTGGGCTTCCCCCGTTCTGTATAAATAGCAGTCAAACCGGACAATCGGCTCCTTTTTTTCTTCAGCGATAGCAGAAGCAACATTGAGAAGATGTCYAACATTATTCGTTTGTGCCCGTCGTGCCAGACGGGTTACATCCTGTCCTTCGACAACCAYGAGACCTGCGAGAGATGCCTGGGACCTCAGCCCACCTGTCGTCCCTGTGCTCTCCTCCCGCTGGAGGAGAGGAGGTGGAGAGTAGCCTTTTTTAAGGTCAGCATTGGGCCGCAGGGTGAGTCGACCGAGTCCGGTACCCGCTCGCAGGAGGAAGCTAGCTGCACTCAGCAAGCTAGCAGCGCTGAGCGGGAAACGAATGATCCCGCCAGCAAAGAAGACACCGGGGGAAATGAAGAGGGTGAAGACGACTCCGGTGACGCCATCATGGAGGAAAGGCGGCTGAGAGGCTGCTCAGTCAACCCCGGGCTTCCTGTGTCCTCCACCACCCCGTTCCCAGCGGTGGGCACACTCCTCCTCAAGCTGCCTAGCTTGATTCAGGAGGCTGCCAKCGCTAAGGGACTTCCRGTCCCACAGCMCCCCCGTCCCGCTCGAATGACCTGGTGGGAAGGTTTGGTTCTGCCTCAAGTCGCCACCCGGACCCCATCTGGCCTCAGTTTCCTGCCGTGATGGACTTCCTGGCTGAGACAGTGGCTGAGCCCGCCGAGCTGAGGGCGCCAGTCTCCACCTACACGCCCATCACCAGGGTGGAGGRGTTTACAGAGCCGAGTTTTCCCTCTGTCCCCCCTCTGGATCCAGGTCTTACTGAGGTGTTTGGGGCCAAGACGTCGGGGCTGGATCAGCGTCCGCTGCCTCCTTCCAAACACGATCAGCTGATCACAAGGTTTTCTGATCGGGCCCACCAGTWTCAGACCTCCGCAGCAACAAATAATGCTGCCTTGCTGACTTACGGCATTTCCAAGCGGCTGGAGGAAACTGCCCTGCCAGAGGATCTGAAGAGCTCTCTCTGTAAGGCAGCTGACGCAATCCTGAACCTGTGTGCCACTTCAGTGATTTGCTCCTCGAGGATCGCTGCCTGGGCCACCCAGATCCAGAGAACCACCTGGCKCCACCTGGCTCCATCCATGACGGAGAAGCTCCAGAAGGATCTGCTTAATGGTCCCATCACAGCTGAGACGGGCTGTTTGGCACCAACTTCCACTCTCTTGTGAAGAAGTCTCAGCAGACTCAGGAGGTTTTTGAGTCTTTTCGCCACCTGGTGCGGCCTCAACCTGAACCCCGCACCTCGGGTCGCTGGAGGGACCTCCTGACCGCCGGCTGCAGCCTCTGTCAGATCAGCTGATCTCACAGCAGCTCCATCACTCACAGCGAACCGCTCGCCTCTCAACAGCTTGTGACGAGGCGCCGCAGCTCCACCTAGTTTTTCTGTCTCAGCACATCAGTCCGCCTCTTCTGAGCAGTCTGATTCCAGCAGAGTTTTTCTGAGCGGTCAGAACATCTGGATGTTCCTGCTGCCTCCTCACACACACCTTACAGAGTGAGTGTGTCATCTCTCCAGCAGCGGCCCACGCCCAMGCAGCGTCAGAGCACACCGGCTCACTCCTGCTGCATGAAGGATGACAGGCAGCCCTTTCTGTCCGAGCCCCCCATGGGTTCCCTCCGGAGCAGCTGCGAGGCAGGGGACGGCGGTAGGGGCTCTAACGTGGCTGCAGTCCATGCGGACCACAGCACCACACATTAATGCACGCCCTCTTTCAGAGCGTTACTCAGAGCGGCACACATGTTCCCTCGACAGGTGGCTGGATCAGCTGATCAGCAGGGGTTACACGCTGCAGTTTGCAGGTCGCCCACCACCGTTCAGAGGGATCGTGGAGACGGTTCTGTCATCTCTGAAGCAGAGTGCTGCTCTCCGCTCAGAACTTCAGGAACTGAGGTTAAAAAAGGTCATTTCCACGGTTCCCCACGGAGAGGAAAATGCGGGGTTCTACTCCCGTTATTTTTTGGTTCCCAAAAAAATGGGAGGAGTGAGACCCATTCTGGACCTGTCTCTGTTCAACAGCTCGATCATGGAGAGGCCGCTCCACATGCTGACAATCAGACAGGTGCTGCAAAATGTTCACCAGAACGACTGGTTCACCTCCACAGATCTGAGAGACGCATATCTCCACGTTCCCATCATCCGGAAACACCGGAAGTTTCTGCGTTTCTCCTTTCAGGGGACCCAGTATCAGAACAACCGCCTGCCGTTCGGTTACTCKCTCGCCCCGCGCACATTTTCCAAGTGTCTGGAAACAGCGCTGCAGCCACTTCACATGGCGGGAATGAGAATCCTCTTTTATCTGGACGATCTGCTGTTACTGGCTCGGTGCAGAGAGGAAGCCGCGGTGCAGACCCAGAAGCTGGCGACACACCTCCTGAACCTGGGGTTTTCCATAAACTGGGAAAAAGTTCTGTTCTCCCATCCCAGATGATTGTTTATCTGGGGGTGGAGCTAAWCTCAGTGACAATGAGAGCCCGACTGTCACAGCTGAGAGCTGACGCTCTGTCAGCGCAGCTCTGCTGCATCAGACCTGGCAGTGTAGTGACAGCCCTGTCAGTCATGCGTCTGTTGGGAATGATGTCAGCAGCTCATGTGGTGGTCCCGCTGGGGTTACYGCACATGAGACGCCTCCAGAGGTGGTTCGCCCGGCTGCACATAGATACTGTGCGTCAGAAGAGGCGCATGATCTCTGYTCCCCCCTCAGTGGGAGCAGATCTGGCCCACTGGGGGAACCCCAGCATTCTGTTGGAGGGGGTTCCCCTCAGCAGACCTACGTCACACGTCTCAGTGTTCACGGACGCTTCCATCAGGATGGGGAGGGCTGTGTCTGTCTCAGGTGGTGGGAGCGAAGTGGCCCGACCACATGACCCTGCACATAAACATGTTGGAGCTCCTCACGGTGCTGATAGTGACTCAGCACTTTCTTCCTCTGCTGCGGGATCAGCATGTTCTGATCCACACGGACAACAGAGTGGCAGCCGCRTACATAAACCACCAGGAGGCGTGCGCTCAGCGCAGYTGCTAAATGTTGCCAGACAGCTGCTGTGCTGGGTGTGTGTAAACCTGCTCTCCATCAGACCAGTGACTGAGTCACTGAGGAGGATCCACCACTAGGGCTGGACGACTTCGCTCACAGTCCGTGGCCAAAACTGCTTCTTTATGMGTTTCCTCCAGTCCTGCTGATCCCGCGGCTCCTGGACCGAGTTCAGGAGGAGGAGCTGTCCGTGGTCCTGGTGGTACCCGAGCACAAAAACRCACCGTGGTTTCCGAGCCTGCAGCAGCTGGTTTCGGGCCAGCCGTGGCAGCTTCCATGGAGGGAGGACGCRCTCCTCCAGGCGGGGGGAACGATCAGGAGTCACCCAGAGATAGGTCAAYGTMTCTGGGTCTGGCCGCTGAGTGGGAGCGCTTAGAGGGGCTCGGTCTCCCGCAGGATGTGGTGCGCATGATCCAGGACGCACGAGCYGCTTCCACTACAGCTCTCTATGCATCAAAGTGGTCAGCTTTTCAGCRCTGGTGCAYGGAAAAMAGGAGTGGAGGCCATTTTATGCCCTTTAGGCTGCGTGCTGTTTTCTCCAGCAGCTGATGGACAGGAAGTTAGCTTTCAGCACCATTCAAACTTTGGTGACAGAACTGTCTTTAACCACCYGCTGAYGAAGTGTTTTCTGAGAGGTGTGCAGAGATGCAGACCTGTGTCAGGCCCACTCATTCCGCTCTGGTTAAAGCTCCATTTGAACCTTTAGACCAGGTTCCTCTTTAGTTTCTGTCCTTTAAAACAGCTCTGCTGTTGGCCCTCACATCTGCAAACAGAGTGAGTGATTTATCTGCGCTCTCTGTCGCTCCCTCATGCCTGAGAATACAGCAGCTCAGCTGTGCTGCGTCCCAACCCTGCTTTTAGCCCTAAAAGCTTAACCAGCTCGTTCAGGTTGAGAGAGATAACTGGATGGTTTTTACCCCCTCCTCATAACTCTGAGGAGGAAGCCTTATCTCATCTCCTCTGCCCTGTGCGTGCACTCTTGTGTTACGTGGCTCGCACGTCTGCTCTGCGCCGCTCTCAGTGTTTGTGTATTACAGAGAGAAGTCAGTGGGACGTCCTCTGTCTGTTCAGCACCTCTCACAGGTTGTGTGAGGTGATTTCACAGGCTTATGTTTCCTCTGGCCTGGATCCTCCAGAGGATCTGACAGCTCAGTCCACCAGAGGAGGACCGTCTGTGGATGACATCTGCAGGGCGGCCTCCTGGTCATCTCTGTGCTCATTTATTCGTTTTTACCTGCGTGACGTTTCAACGTTCTCCATGACTCGTCCTGTTCTCAGGGTTGTGACAGAAAYATTTTATTATTTGTTGAAACAACATGCTCTGTTCCTCGTCACACTGTTACACTTCAYAACCTTCCTTGTTCTGATTCACWGCAGCAGGTTTGTTATATTAACATTTTTAACCAGAGTGTCCTCCTCTCCGGTCATCTGAAACACCGGGGGTCTGGAGTGTGTAATGACACATTTCAGGCTGTGAGTGTTGGTTGTTATGTGTGAGCAGATGCTTCATATTATGGTCTGAATGGATCCAGTGAGGCATAGACTACATCCAGCTTCTCCTTTAACCCACTGGCGATAGCCTTAAAGGGAGAAGCCTACAGGAAACAGAGCGTTGGTTATGTATTGTAACCCCAGATTATATGAGTACAGGTGCAGCCCTTTAARCTATGGGCCTCACTGGTTCCTGTTGAAGAAAACATCTTTTAGGGAGCCGATTGTCCGGTCTGACTGCTGTTTATACAGACGGGGGAGGCCCACCCAGTGGGTGGGCGTGGACTATGAGTTTTCAGTGCTGTACTGCGCCAAGGGATAAAGGATAAACCCACCAGTGATAGCCTTAAAGGGCTGCACCTACACGTAACMAACGGTTTTTTCAAAACCTCATTTTCAAATTTGTGAGCCGTCACATCAAAACAAGGATTGAGTCCAAAAGTGGAACATAGAGAAACAGGCAGATACAGGGTTTTGATTTAAACAAGTGCAAAAATTACATTTTGTCAAAATATAATGAATTAATGTCATTTGAATGAACTGTCTGAAATTTAATCATAAAACTTTTTGAAGCATTTCTTTGAGAAGTAGCAACAAAAAAAAAACTAATTTTGAGGAAAAATGCCTTAAATTTTTGACATTTTCCTGTGAGGTAGAAATGGTTTTTTTTCTTTCCAACTGGGAAATCTTAATATACAGAAAATATTTTAGGTTTCCTCCATATATTAACATCAAAAATTACCCAATAAATTTACATAAATTAGGATTCAGAACCAACAGTAATGTATTATTGTAACCAACAAGACAAATTAAGTCATATCTCTGGATAAGCTGATGACATCAGGATGATCCAGGTGTCAAAATGTTGTTTTTAAAGACAGGAATCTGAAAATGTAGTTAGATCATTTTGATTAAATTTGATTTAATCCTCATTTCGATATGATGGCTCACATCTAACATGTCAGAGCCTGTAGGAACAGTCAGCTTCCACCTTGTTCTGCTGCTGGAAATACGTTTTGAACTTTTTCTGCTCTCATTTCCTGGCTGACAGTGAACAACAGCTCTGAACTCTCCTATACAACTTCCTGTAATCCAACGGGATTTAAAAAAATCCCAATAAAACTGTTATTATTATTATTATTATTATTATTATTATTAATACAATAATAAAGAAGGTGTCTTTCATGACACTCAAGGGCACCGTACAATGTAAATACAATGCAATAAAACCAAAGAATAAAGCATAGAATAAAATTGCAATAACAC
>NW_013953324.1:130167-135996 GCF_001266775.1 Austrofundulus limnaeus
CCCCCCCCCCCCCCCCCCCCCCCGAGGGCAATTTAAGTGTCAACTGATCTAAACTCAGGTTGTACATGTCTGGTTTCTGGTTGATACGATGTAAACGTTGTGGGAAAGAACAGATCAGGCTTAATTTATAAAAGTATTRCAGGAGCCTGAACATCAGACGTTTATTAAATTCATCTTTCTGAGATGAAAGCTGAAGCCTCTACAGTAACACTGCCTGCACAGGGTTTTCTGACAACRCTCAGTGGGTCAGAACCACAGAAACACAGAATAAATATAGAAGTAGAAGTCCTGAACAAATGAAAAACCAAATGTGAGTGGTGCTGTAAGACAGAAGCAGGTCTTACTCTGGGTGAAAGAAGGTGTAACACTGGTCACACACTCTCACTTCTCCTGGACACCCATCAACACACATCTTCCACTCTGAACACGCACTGCACACCAGACGGCCACATCTGCGACAGTGGTGCCGTCTGTTGAACTGAGCAAAAACCAGATTTTAATCATTATTACAGAGTTAACACAATGAACTACATGTTCCCAGCAGAAACTGATGAAATAAATATCACATAAAACAGAGTGTGGGATGAAAGCCTCCAACAGAACACACCATGTGCAGCAGTRAAGAGACACACATCCTACAAGTCAGGATGACAGGATCCTGGACAAAAGTTCAACTAAACCTTTAAAAACACAGTTTTAACACAAACTCAGCTCTGTGACTTCTCCTGAACCATGACATGGACATTTCTGGGTTTGAGAAACAGTTACAGGATTTATGTCTGTTCAGTCTCGTGAGATCTCGTGTCACAAGATGCTGACTCGTTAATTACAAAAGGCACTTATTTAAATTTATTTCTCTTATTTAAACTTTTAACATGTCTGCAGTGAAACATTTTGTGGTTTGTAGTTTGTGCAGAACATCTTCAAACAATGAAAACCTAATTATTTGGTAGCAACACATAATACAGTCTGGTATAAGTACACAGTATGTATCTGGTAAGTACTTGGTACACAAACTCAGTAAGTACAGTGTATATATTAGGTAAATAACCAGTATTTATAAGCTTTGTTATGTATGGTGACTATTTTTTCATTTAATTAGGAAAAAGTTTCTATACTTCTGTCCAAGCCCGGTCAGTGGGGCAGCTGGTTCTGGTTCTGGTTCTGTTGGAGGTTGACTGTTGTTGGAAGTTGGTGCTATTAAAACAAGATGAAGTGAATTTTGCACAGCTACAATAACTCTTTGTGTTTGTGAGAACATGAAGCTGTTGTTAACTCACCATAGTGAACCTCTCACGCTGACACACCATGCACACGTCATGCTGGGTGTCAGGGACCCAGTCTTTCTGGGCCGGGACTTGGTCCGGAGGCTGGAACTTGGCAGAGGAGCGGCGTCTTCGTCCTGAGGAGTTCAGATCTCTCTCCCTGTCGGAGCTAGTTGCAGAATGTGTAGGTGTGTTGTCTGTGAATCAACGAAGCAAAAGAAACATGAGGGTAAAAAACAAAGACGAACTTCTCAAACATGAGCAGACGTCTCACTGCTGGATGATGCTGGAGAGTCCACCCGGCTGGACGAAGAGCTGCTGTCCTGAGCGGGGCACTGAAGCAGTGTATCCTGCAGGCTGATGACTGAGTCTGGAAAACAAAGTCATCCTTTTTAAAAGAAAAGCATTTCTTAAAGGACTGCAGGATGATCGTACAGAAGCCAAGAGCAGTCATTTTCTGCACACCCTAACCCTGATGCACACAAAAAGCATAACTTGTTTTCTGGAGAAAATGCTGGGAAAAAAGGATACGTGGAAAACAGGTGCAGCTTTCATGCCAGCTTTAAACYAAGATCAACAAAAATAAACTGATAAAAGAAAGGTTTTAGGACTGAGTAGCAGATGATTTTCTGAGAGTTTCACTCTGATCTGCTCAGTGATTCAAGAGATAGTTTCCTGCCAGACTGACCAGGGTGATTTTAACCATTAATGCCCAAGTTTAAAGAYAAAAAGACTGTAAAATAAGCTAGCACTCAGTATGTGAAACCCTGATTATWAGCTCCTGCCACACCATACTGTAGCTCATTATCTGTAAAAGTAGCTGAGCTACAGCCTCGTGAGTTTCCTAATGTCAACTAGCTGAGACTCCAAAGTTAATCAGTTGTAATTTAACAGTCAGTGATTACTGAGAGTTTAATTAAAGTACAGTCAGTGGTTCATTACTAAAGCTAGAGTTAAACAAAAACACACACAGCAACATTACTGCAGGACTGTTTAACCTGTTTTATTGCTTAGGCACACTGAATATTTTACTTTCCTTCAAACCAAACTATTATTTAATAAAACCTAAAAGTCAGTGTCCATGTGTCTGACAGTCTGTACTGACCGGACCGAGTCCTCTCTCTGGGAGCGCAGGAGAAGTCCAGGGCTTTACGAGCGTAGTCTGCCAGGAGCTTATCTACATCCTCAGCATTGAAGCCGGCCTCCTGACCGACCAGCAAGCTCCTCAACGTCTGCACGGCCACCTCGGCCCACTCCACCTTCAGGTTCATCAGCAGCTGCTCCAACATCAGCATGGGCTTGGACAGCAAGGGGAAATAATCCTGCCTGGCAGCTGGGGGCAGAGTCAGCAGCACCTGAAGGACCAAACACATTTTATTTACCAAACATTTAATAAACAACTTGGTCAAGACGTGGAAAAAATGGAATTTTGAGAAATTTAAAGTTAGAGTACAAGATGTTCAGATAAACCTTCCCACAGCAGGCTCACAAAAGAGCCCATTCTTTCTTTTACTGTGATAAAAAATGAAACTTCGATRTCAAAAACAATGTTTACACGAGCTAAGCTTCCTAAAATGTGTGAAGCTCAAAGTATGTGTTGGGAAGGAYACTTAAAAAATGCCTAATGTCAACTAGCTGAGTGAGGCGACTTGACTTGACTTGACACCCACTGGAACACAAGTTAGGAGTGATCAGGACTCTGTACCACAGAGCAGACAGTGTCCCTACAAACCCAGGAGCCAGGSAGAAAGAGAAATCACACACABGACAGGCCCTGGAGCAGTGTGGTTATCCTGACTGGGCTTTCCTGAAAGCAGACAGGAAACACAGACAGGATTCCATGCAACCTTCAGGTGAAAATGAAGACCCCAAACCCAGACCCAAACCAGTGGTTATTCCGTATGTTGCGGGTGTTTCTGAGAAACTGAGACGTTTATTTTCTAAACATGATGTCCCAGTGGCTTTCAAACCCCAAAACACATTACGGCARAGGCTGGTTCACCCCAAAGATCCGGTGCCCCGGCACAAACAGAGCAATGTTGTATATGCTGTTAAGTGCCAGGAGGACTGCGACCACTTATACATCGGGGAAACAAAGCAACCACTGTTCAAAAGAATGTCCCAACACAGACGAGCTACATCTAATGGCCAGAACTCTGCAGTTTACACTCATCTACAGGCCAGGACTCTACAGTTTACACTCATTTACAGGCCAGAACTCTGCAGTTTACACTCATTTACAGGCCAGCGGTCACTCTTTCAGAGATGAGGATGTTCTCATTCTTGATAGAGAGGAACGTTGGTTTGAGAGAGGAGTAAAAGAAGCCATTTTTGTAAAGAAAGACCGTCCATCATTAAACAGAGGTGGAGGCCTCCGTTTTCAGCTGTCCCCCTCCTACAGCGCTGCTATTGGCAGTATCACTCCACCCCTGTTAACAATAGGTGTTAATTAGGTGTCAATGATAGCCATGTGATGTGAGTATCAGTCACATGGAGGCAGGACTTAAAAGCCTGAATTTAGCCTGAAACTCTCAGACTGAAGAAGTCTCTTGGAGGAGAGACGAAACGTTTCATTAAAGAAGAACCCGTCCAGAAGACCTATACTATTTTTTTATTTTTGATTTTTTACCTGGATTACTGAGATGCATCAGGACACTTAAATACTACTAATTTACACCATATTGACTCGTCATTTAGACTGATCTGGGTCCAAAAGGTAAACATCTGTAGATGTCAACTTAATGGTTCTTTTCTGAAACTAAAACTAAATTCTGTTCAGTGGTTTGTTGTTAGTTTATTTAAAGAATCCCCATTAGTCTCCACTGCAGCTGAGACTTCTCTTCCTGGGCTCCAAACTTTATTGCTAACAGACAACAGGTAAAATGTTTAACTAAGGTCTAATGAACTCAGAACACACCACACCAAAGTTTGGCTCAGTAGCTTTAAAACCTGACTTATGAACATGTTTGTGTTGGATGTGGTCAGCTGGCTGTGGAAGCCATCTTGAATTGTGTTGAGCTCTAAAGTTATCAGCTGTAGAAATAAACTGTGAAATGTGATGAAACAAAATGCAGGATGCTGTAGTGGTTTCCTACCTCAATTTATGTCTTCTGATGGACACAACTTATTATGACTGTTTGGTGAAAGATAGATATATTTTTCAGACTTCTGTTAAAGCATCTTGCATGACCCTTTGTGCTTCAAATTAGCATACCGTCACCATGGCGCCTCAGAAGACCATGAAAGTATTCGCATTGTCACCTTCCTGCCCCAACCCCCGTAAGGACAAGCCTTTTCACTTTCTTCCAAGGAAAAGGGGGTTGGTGTTAACAATTGCTTTGCCAGAACCTTCCAGCATGACTGAGAACAAAGGACCCACATKCTTCATTAAAATGTGAAAAAAAGAGGAAAGATGAAGGAATCTGTATCTAATGTTTTTTCTGCCTTATTGAAAAGAATGTCAAATAACCATTTTTCTTACAGCAGAGAACTAAAAAGATCATAAAGGATCTATTAAGTTTTGCTTAGTTAACTTTGTTCTAACTTTGTGTGTTTATTGATGAAATGTTTTCAAAAAAAGATGTTTCTTTAAACTGTGTGGTTACATGAGTTAATCTTTAAACTTTAGGCTTGAATTTAACTAGATAGACATTCTTATTTGAACTGATGTAAAGCAGATGCCTTTCCCTTTAATTAGATGCAAGATAATTAGACTAAAACACTCCCGTTCTTTGTCTGAAAAACCTTGTTTTTCCCTCCAAACATTTTGATTGGTTAAAAACTTTACCAAAGTTTTCAATTGGCTAACTAAAAACCTTGACTCCGCCCACAACAGAGGTTTTAAAAGTTAGTACACGCAGAAGACCCCGGGTCAGCAACAGAAGAAGGAAGCAGAACGCAGACAGAGGAGCAGTTTCTAAGTTGAAAGACCCCCTCTTGAAAAGGGGGGGGGGGGTCATTCAATCTCCGCCATTTTGACTCATAACAGGCCGACCATCTAACTTCGACTCAAGCTTTGAGTTTTGATTTTTAAAGGAGTCAAATAAGCTAATGGTAATTCAACCGTCGTTAGTCCGTTTTTCTACAAAGTGAGAATCAAATTGAGTCTTGAAGCCACTTGTGGACAGCCAGACCAAGTCACCAGAGGAAGGACTCCTTTCTGACCCATGGGACCAGTCGAGTCAACCAGGCCGACCGCCTGACGTCTAGTTCACATGGAGAGCTGTCTGGAGAACCAAGCTCCAGAGACGGCCCCCCCACAGCTGACCAACTACTCCTGGTACCCACACGGCAGAACACAAAGGAAAACGGTGAACACTTGTCTTGGTTAAACATAGGTGCTCAGACCTAGATTTGATCTTTATCTTTGTAGGAGATTTGGTAAACTAAACGTTCTTATCTACCTTAATTAGCTAGGAAGCCCTAGTTAAAACAACCAGAGCTAAGCAGCTAATTCAATCTCACCTCTCTCAAAGCCTCTAAAGACTTCTCAGTGTTTAATTTTTGTTTACATGTTTGTTTGTTTTTGTTTGTTTGTTCGTCCATTCATTTGTGATAACAAACT
>NW_013953324.1:136996-138833 GCF_001266775.1 Austrofundulus limnaeus
TAAAGTTATTCTGAGACTGATTACCATAAAATACAGTTTTTCATTTCTTTCCTGGATCAGTATCTGATCGAATTAAGGATGTGGTGCTCCGAGGAATGATATATTTTAAATATAGTATATGTAAATATAATATATTTAAATATATCCACAAATTATCTATTTCAGAATTCTAAACTTTTAAATTACCCCTACAACGCAATATTTCTTGCATCCAGTGATTACTTTCTGAAAGCTTCATTAAAATCTGTTCAGTGACTCCTGAGATATTTTACTAACAGACAGAAACACAGATGGATATCTGCCTTTGGCTGTTGGCAGCAGGCAACTATAAAACACAGACATAACAGGCAATAAAATTATCCTTCAGACTGACTAAGACTAATTACTGTAAGAAAACATTGAGTAAAATAATGTTTTTACAACATCTATCAATATGTTCTGGTTTTTTTCCTGAAAAGTCAGGAAGGCCACTGTGAGCCATCATACTGACAAACCTTCGAGCCCAGGTGAAGAGCACGGATGTGCTGCCGACGCTCCTCAGACATGTGTCTCTGGGAATGCAGGGTCAGGTAGTCAGCCAGGAAGTGGCACGCAGACAAGCCGGGGCGGCGATCCAGAGCACGCTCACAAACTTCTAGTCCCACCATGAAATCTGCCATGCCTTCCAGGAGCTGGAAAAGCAACAGAGCTTATGAGACATGAGAAAACCAAGGTCCACATCTTCTGTGAAGAACTGGTGATGCTGTGTWCTGAAGGACTTCATTCAATGAGCTGAAAGTGAAATTTCACTCTTAACTTCAAGATTTAAGAAGATGCAAGGAACTGGAGGAGGCAAGAGACA
Organism: Austrofundulus limnaeus; assembly: GCF_001266775.1. Taxonomy (NCBI): domain Eukaryota; kingdom Metazoa; phylum Chordata; class Actinopteri; order Cyprinodontiformes; family Rivulidae; genus Austrofundulus; species Austrofundulus limnaeus. Next base: position 137,838 of record NW_013953324.1, read on the forward strand.
CGAGGAAAAAGAAGCATAAAGAGACATAAAGAGAAAAGTATTATATTAGATGAACAAAACCAAAACCAGGAGGTTCTCATCCTTATTGATAAAAGTCTGAGTGGTGTTTCTAAATTCATCCTTAAAGAACKTAAAGAAGCAGTTTTCTGCACCTGAAAAGCCTCGTCCGTTTGTCCTTTCTCCAACAAAAAGAGCAAATGTTCCGTCTGCAGCTGCAGTTTGTGCTGCTCAGAAACAGGATAGAGCTCAACCCACTGCTCACACAGAGAGAACTCCTGAAAAACAAAGAATAAACCTTTTATTTCTTAAAACTGTTGTGAATACTGAACAATACGTTGTGTCAAACTAATGTCAACCTGTGGTCTAAAATGTTTTTCACAAAGTGTCACAGGGTGAGACTCTTCAGACACAGGCTTACCAACTCAGCACCTCCAGTACAGTTACAGGACAGCTCGCCTGGGGGCGGGGCTTAATGATGTAATGTGTCAATGATGTCACCATGCAATGCTTCTTATTTCCACAACACGAGTTACAACCACCTAAACAAACTCTTGTTTCTGTTATTTCCATGTAACATGATGGATTAACAAGGATTTAATTAACAGTTTTTTTCTTACAACTTTTCAGCTGCTGATGACCTCATTAAACAAAGACATAAATATAAACATGTTATTGTGAATACCAAACTTTTATATGAATTTAACACTTCAGAAAATTACTGTTCAAGAATTAATTTATAAAATAATTCTAACTCAAGACTATACATCTACAAAAACACTGCATGTGTTTTCTATGTATCATATTTCTTATATTATCCATGTTTAAGTCAAATGTGCCCATAGTTCCAAAAATGAGGTGAGGTTCACCACTGTGGTGAGGTTCACCACTGTGTGAACAACTGTGTGAGCAGATAGCTCAACAGTTTAGAACATTTTGTTTACGTACAGTTACAAGGAACTTAAGGATTTCATCATCTACAGTTCATGATATCATGAA
>NW_013953324.1:139749-145467 GCF_001266775.1 Austrofundulus limnaeus
GTGCTGTTTACAACTAGTCCTGGAGACTCTGATATGTGCTGTTTACAACTAGTCCTGGAGACTCTGATATGTGCTGTTTACAACTAGTCCTGGAGACTCTGATATGTGCTGTTTACAACTAGTCCTGGAGACTGATATGTGCTGTTTACAACTAGTCCTGGAGACTGATATGTGCTGTTTACAACTAGTCCTGGAGACTGATATGTGCTGTTTACAACTAGTCCTGGCCCACTGAGACACCACCTTATAAACTGCAGATCCCTGACTGGAACATGTAGTACAGCTGAAGTATGGACCTCACCATCACTGGGTGAATGTGTATATGAATGAGTGAATGATTGAAGCTGTTTGGAGCAGGGACTTGATAAAGCTCAGCAGTAAAAACAGGAGGTGAAACACATGAACAGTTACGTTCCTGGTTCTCAGTGTACCAGTAAATACCAGTAAATACCAGTAAATACCAGTAAATACCAGTAAATACAGTTGATGGAAGTGTACTGCACCTACATTCGCCTCCATGATTAAAGCCAACATGGACTCAGGGTTTGTTTTGGATTCTGCTCTCAGCTCCTGCCAGGTGGTCCAAGGTAAGGGTGGCTGTAAGTCCATCATCTGTAAGGAGATCAAGCTGAATCATCAGGGTCTGTATGTGACGACACCACTTCAAACTTTAAAAACACGGCTGCTATGCTGAACTCCAGTAAGCCCAGCTGCAGACCAACAGCTGCTACATGCTACATAAACAACACCAGGCGCAGCTCGTGTTCTGCTGTAAAGACAAATCATGTGAAAGTGTTTCAGCTCAGCAGTACCCAGCCGTAGATGTGCAGCTCTTTGTTTCTGAGCTGCAGCTCTGTCTGCAGGGACTCTTCAGTGCTGCAGTCGTTCAGGCAGAACTCCATCAGCTCCAGACAGGTGGACAGAGGCCAGTGCTCCAGYGCCTGCAGGGCCACCCGGGCTCGCAGGCTGGCATCCTGCACACGGAACAACTGAGCCACGCCTTCAGCTCCGCCTGAAACACACCAACATCAACAAGACTTTCAGACATTTCACCCATTCTTACACAATGTAACTCATTACTGAGAGAAATGTTTTCAAATGTTTTAATCAAGACATTTGAAAGTAAAAAAGTACTTGTCACTAAAGTGACAGTGAATAAAACGTTAACAGTTATTTAAGGTCACACAAAGAGGACCTGTTTTCAGAGATCTTCTTGTGCTCAATGAAAAGACAAACTAAATGAGTCCTAACATTTGTTGAAGACGTGCACACGCCCACTGCCTSGCATGTTTTACAACAGTTAATGCTCAGAGGAAGTGATGGGAGTGACTCTGCTACAATCACAAACATTAACAGGACTGAGTGGGCTGTGGCGTCACTTTCACTTGGTTTGTGTTTAATATTTAATCAGCTGTAAACYTACAACCACTGATTACAAACATGTTTGATGATTATAAACAAATGTACATAAAATTAGGATTCAGACCAAACAGTAATGTAGTATCATAACCAACAAGACAAATGAAGTCATACAGTATCTCTGGATAAGTTTGATACTTACTCATGATATGTTACTCTTACCTGCTACACAAATGGTGCAGTACACATATTCTAGAATACCTGTATCTGATAACCACTACTATCATCAGTTATGTTGTACACCCTGCCTGCACTGTTCTGTTATTTCTGTTGTTGTTGTTTTCTTTGCTGTTTTAGTTATTTGCTGTTRGACATTTAAACTTTACACTGTATATATTATCCTAAATTTTTGTTTATTTACTCTGGGCATTTACTGCAAACTGAATTCTGTATTCTGTATTGTCTTTATTGTTTATAGRGAGTCAAAGGGTTTCTTCTCATCCTAAGAATTTCATTGCATTGTTGACTCTTGTTAGCCTGCATGTGACAATAAATGAATCCTGATGTCAGGATGATCCAGGTATCAAAATGTAGCTTTTAAAGCCAAGAATCTGAAAATGTAATGAGGTCATTTTGACCTAATTAGACTTACTCCTCATGTCGATGGGTCACATATATGGTGCAGTAAACTAGAATGTCTTCAGACCATCATAAGCTCACATCTGATAAAAGAAGCAGCTGGTTGCTCACCTTGTAAAGCAGAACAGGCCAACAAGCAGTCTGTGAGCGCCCTCTGCTGGCTGSCACCTGACCCGTACAGTTCCAGCAGACTGAGGGCTCGGCTCAGGTCCTTGGAGGTCAGAGCGCTGTGAAAGGCCTCAGCAGCCACAGCCTGAGCTGCCTCCTCCTGAGGCCCGGACAGCAGCAGACTGACCAGAGCTGTTCCACAGATCCCTGCCTCCAGTCCAGCAGAACCTTCCTTACCTACAGAGGAGCCCAGGACTGGTTCTGCCATGGTGTGAAGGTAGGCCCGTAAAATAGGGAAGTCCTTTAAAAGCTCATTGGCTTCTTGAGAAATCTGCTCAGCGTCCAGGACCACATCCTTATGGCTGCTGCGGAAGTATCCGGTCCATCCGGAGGACTGGGTGCGGGCAGGTTCTCCCTTACAGGCACTCAGACAGGTCAGGGTGGCCAACAGAGGACAGCGGGACTTCAGGAAAGACAGCGCAGATGCTGTGAGCAGGAAAGAGTTAGCAGAAGAGGAGGAGGACGATGATGACTGAGAGGGTGGAGATGAGGACAGGTTGATGAGGGTAGTGGACGGGTCCTCAGCTGACACCTCAGACTCAGAGCTCTCATCACACAGAGACTCTGGGATCCCCAGGATGCTCAGGTAACTCTGGGCGTGTTGCTGCAGCAGCAGGAACAAGGAGGAAACACTGAACGCTCCATCGCTGCTCCTGCTTTCACCAGAGTCTCCTTCCTCACCTGGACAGGTGGTCCAGACCGGCAGAAGCTCACAGCATCTCTGAACAATCACCTGCTGGACGCTGAGCCGGAGTCCCTCCTGCTGCAGCAGGGAGTCAACTCTGCACACGAAACAAGACCAACATTAAAACCTGTGGACAAGTGTAAAATGTGACGGACAGTTTAAAGTGTCCTCACTGCACCATGCTACAGTGAGGACAGGGAAGAATGGCTGCTGCTTCTGCTACTCTTTCTTTGGTATAACTGTTCTTTTCATTTTCAGCTTGTCTGCTGCTGTGACAAAACCAGCTTCCCTCAGGAGTCAGTATAATTCTCTTCTACTAACTTTATAAATATTTTAACTCATAAATGCACTGGAATCGTTTCCTTCAAATATTGTTTTGTTTCAACAAATCTGCTTCATCAAATATCTCATATTCTTGTTTTCTTTTGCCTCTTTTCAGCTTTTTCTTCCATTCCTTTTAGCAAGTTCTTGTCTTCTTTTAGATTTTAGCAAGTTTCATATTACTGAGGTCATTAAGCAGCCTTCTGCTACATTTAACAGATCTTTGTAGCTAGCCCTTTCTTACTGTTACATTTAGTTAACTCTTGCTACTATTAACTTCCAACTAACGTTTTTCCACTTTTAGCTAGCCTTTTGCTTTTCTTAGCTAGCCTTTTGCTTTTCTTGGCTAGCATTTTGCTATTCTTAGCTAACCTTTTGCTATTCTTAGCTAGCCTTTTGCTATTCTTAGCTAGCCTTTTGGTATTCTTAGCTAGCCTTTTGCTATTCTTAGCTAGCCTTTTGCTTTTCTTAGCTAGCATTTTGCTATTCTTAGCTAGCCTTTTGCTATTCTTAGCTAGCCTTTTGCTATTCTTAGCTAGCCTTTTGCTACGTTTCATTTTTAGCTCATGATCTGGTCCTTTTAACTTTGACTACTCAGTTTCAGTAAAATCCTTCAACATGAGTGTGAACTCTTACAAAACTAAGCCATGAATTTTAAGGAGGAAAATAAAGCATAATATCATTTTCAATCAGTCATATTTACTTTAGCATTTCTCCCCACTTTGTTTTTATTTGAGAGAAAACTGYACATTGAACTCTTTGTAATTAGACATAAGCAAGAAGACCAACAATTTCTAAACAAAATCAACTTGATGGGTCAAAGATCACCTGTCATGTGACAGTATTACACTCAGGTCATCTTAAGATGAAAAAAGAGGAAGTTTTAGCCACTTTGGCAAACCTTAAAATATGGGAACATGAGTCAGTTTGCTCATATGATATTGTGAGTTTTTTGAGATGTGTTAATGTTCAGAGAATGACGTCAGGATGATTCTCAAATACAACCACACCTAAATTTACCTCAATATCTCTACAACTCACGGAGCTATTTCCACATTTTGGTTGGCAAATGTTTATTAGCTGTGATGGCAGTCTTCTTGCAGATTGTTGTTGACACATTATCAGAACAGAGCATTCTTTCCAGTGGGGTCTAAAAACTACTGTGAAAATCTGTATTTGAAAAATATATTAAAAAAGGGGGAGGGGGGGGTAAATTTACAAAGACTGTGTGTTGGGACTAAAGAGTGGAGACGCTGGTTGGAGGTAATAATTTCTGGAGGAGAACCCTGTGAGAACTTCCCAGGAGTTTTACACTTTATTTTTTCCTGATGGACTTTGTGCTTTTGTTCTTGACAGCTCAAGAAAAGCATTTTGTTTGTTTTTTGCCAAGTATGCAACAAATTTTCCTATAATTTAGTAGGTTGTTTTCTTAATGAAAATGCTTTTTACAGTGCAAAGAATCTTTATTAGTTTTATTTCGTCGACCTGTGTTAGTGAGGAGCAGGGTGACGCACTTTACCAACATGTTACATCATGTTTGTAGTCTGTGTAACATTTAGTCACATCAAAGCTAAAGCTGCTTCTGCTTCCACGAAAACAAGAGTGATGTCTTCTTGGAAAAACTCACATCAGAAAGGGGATTTTCTGAGAAACTTTAAATTTCCCATAATAATGCTGTCAGACACCGGTCATATCCTGAGCTTTACCACATACATGCTGTGACAACATTGCAAGCTTTCTGTGCATATGCACTGTTGATACATGAGGACCCTGACCTGCCACAAAATTTTATGTAGTTCACGAGAGCTTCAAAGGTGTATTAATGTCTCAAAATAAGTTCATGCTGCTTTAAAGCCAGCGTTGACCATTTGACCATTGACCAACTGCATTTCCCATAATATATGTAGATTGCTTTACTCGTAAAATGGCAGCATCCCACCARGAGGTCGGGGAGCACAGGGTTCAAAATAGTGTAGCCAGCAGAAATGCAGCTAAATGAAAATTTTTCTTGACAAATTTCCCCATCACTTTGTGAATAAAATAAACAACATGCATGTTGGGACATGTAGGCTACATTGCCTCTCCCTGGGCTGCCACCTTATGGTGGTGGGGAGGCTGGAGTGTCCCAATGGTCCTAGGAGCTATGTTTAGGGTCACCCAAGGCAAACAGGTCCTAGGTGAGGGATCAGACAAAGTGCAGCCCGAAGACCCCTATGATGAACACAATAAATGGAGTCAGTGTTCCCTCGCCTGGACGCGGGTCACCAGGGCCCCACTCTGGAGCCAGGCCTGGAGGTGGGGCACGTTGGTGAGCACCTGGCACAGACTGAAGAGGAGATGTGGGTCCCCCTTCCCATGGCCTCACCACCTGTAGGAGGGGCCGTAGGGGTCAGGTTGTGTGTTGGACAGTGGTCGATGGTGAGGACCTTGGCGGTCCGATCCTCGACTACAGAAGCTGGCTCTAGGGACGTGGAATGTCACCTCTCTGGTGGGGGAGGAGCCTGAGCTGGTGTGTGAGGTTGAGAGGTTCTGACTAGATATAGTTG
>NW_013953324.1:147963-150901 GCF_001266775.1 Austrofundulus limnaeus
GGATGGATGGATGGATGGATGGATGGATGGATGGATGGATGGATGGATGGATGGATGGGTGGATGGATGGATAGGCTACTTTGCTGCAGCCCTGTTGTAAGTGAGGATTTTCCACTTACAAGTCAAAAATTTAAACTAGACTAAAGTAAACAGTGTGAGTTCACAGCTGGGACGTGGAAGAGTTCAGAATTCAATTCTGTTCAAGACGGTAACTACTCACCACAACTCAACAGTGAGTAAAACCCTTTTACTACTACTTTAAATAGTATTTCTATAATATTTATTTAACATTTAGTCCGTCATACACACAGTACTTTTCAGTGTTTATAAGATGTGTTAAAACACTGTTTCTATGCAGGAAATACCACTTAGAGCTGAGTTAGTGTTTGTTAGCAGTGCTCAGTTATTGCAATGAGACGAGGAACATGACAGTTCATGTCTYGTTGAAGTTAAACACGTCAAAGTTAATTAGTACCACACTGCTCATGTGGTCCTGGGTGAAAATGAGTTTCACAACCCTGCTTTAGGGTGAGCGTGAAAAACAGGCTGAGCGATAAGACTGTGTGCAGACTTCAGGCTTGACATGGTCACTGTAATAAGATGTAATTCTGGTATGTACCTGTCAGGAGACACCTGTCMATCAAACAGCAGGTGGGAGAGAAGCTGGAAAGGTGTCTGAAGTAAAACCAGCAGTGGATTTCCAAGCTTCACTTCACCACTGTGGTCTGAAGGAGAAAGGAAGAGTTTAAACATATGAATAACAGCACAGTTACAGTTTATCCAGACTGATGTGTTGGCAGTGAAGATTACTTGAACTTTCTGTGATAGTAAAGTTTGGTGAAGAAGCAAGTACCAAATAATGTTACCTTCTGARGTGAGGCCACGCACTAACACAGAGGCTAGAGTGTTGATGTAGTCAAAGAAACTGCGCACGTAATCTGGTCTGGCAGAGTCTCCGTCGGGCTCGAAGGGGCAGAGCTGGTCCAGAGAGCGAAGGAGCTGCTTCATGTTGGAGCGAACAGGATGAGCATCCAGCTCTGCCTGCTTCAGATTGGCCTGTTCCACCAACAGGGTGAGCAGAGTGCTGCCAGCACTGGCCTCTGTTAAATATGTCATCACAGACAGAAAACATCTGAAAGCACCTTCACTGCTCCGATCACTGGGTAAACAGACTGATGTGTGTGGTAACYTTTAACAAAGTTCATCAAAAATTATTACAAACTACTTCCAAACTAAAAAATACTCTAATTCAAAGACATGTCAACACGTTAATGCAACACTACAACACAAATGTAGCATTTCAGTATATGAGGATGGTGCTGAAAACCTGCGCCGTGTGTAGCAGTGCTCAGACTGTGCAGAGTGTTCTCCAAACGCTGCGTCAGACCGAGCCGGGCTGCAATGCCCTCTTCACTCAGTGTAGGGTGGCAACAGAGCAGCACTTCCTGAATACAGCAACCAAACGGGCTGGCAAACACCTGYTCCTCCCCAACAGGATCTGCACACAATCAGAAACAAACTCTTTTCTACAGCTGAGAAAAGGACTCTTTACAGGTATTTTTCATGCTAAAAACATTTTGTAATAAGGTTTTTACAACTCCAATTCTGAAAACGCRGGAATGTGTGGCGATGGTAAATGGACTGTAGGACACTCAAAGCTCTTCACACTACAAACTGTGTCCTCATTTATCCATTCACACAGCACTCTGTTAGCTCTCTACAAAGCTAACATGTACAATCAGTTATGGAGACTAATCAGTGCCAATCACATTCATTTACATGCAAATAAAAACAGATTGCAGTGATTTACAAATTGTAATATTGCAGTATGAGATCTAGCATCGACTTCCTGAAATATGGAAGGTCCTCCCTGAAAAAAACACTTGGAGGGGAGCAGATGTTCTAAAACCTGTAGATACTTTTCTATATTGATGGAGCATTTCTGCCCAAGCCTGAGGCACTAATGTACCCCCATACCATCAGTGAGTCAGACTTTTGCACTTTGTGCTGACAATATGCTAGATGGTCCCTCTCCTTTTTGGTATTGAGTACATCATGTCCGTGGTTTTGAAAAAGAATTTCAGATTTGGATCCATCTGAGCACAAACAGTTCTGCACTTTGTCTCAGTCCACTTTAAATCAGAAGACAGCAGCAGTTCTGAATGGTGAAGATATGTATGCAGCTCCTACCTTACAAGACAGAGCTTTAAAGGGGACATAATGCAAAATCCACCTTTCTAACAGAGGCTCTATGAAGTCAGAAAGCTTTAATTTAGACTCTCCTGTTGATGCAAAGATATCTTTAAGATGAGATGAGATGAGATGAGATAAGATAGAACTTTATTGATCCCACAGTGAGGAAATATACAGCAGCTCAAAACAGTAGAGTTACAGTAACAGGCTGCCTGCCGTGGCACCAACTTAGAAACAAAGAAAAACTGAAAACCACACAAGGGAAGATGAGGAAAAAGCAGAAACCTCATATTATATCAACACTGTGACACACTATGGTGTTTATGAAAAAACCTCTGCATAGGGCAGATTTATTAACCAGAGGAGTAAGTGAGTTTAAGGGGCCCCGAAGAATTCAGTCCTCTAAACCAGCACAGCTATAGTTCAGAATATTGATGGTAAGTGTTCATTCTGTGAGCCCCCAGCTTCCTCAGGAGTCAGATCATATGGGTGAGGGAGGAGGGGGGAGGGAGGGGAGAGAGCGTGTCAACATCTTCCAGCCAGGAAGGATTTGCCAACAGATCAAGGCCGTTGCCAGGGAGAGCCAGATTCTGTAATCAGTTGTTTTGGGAACAGAAAGTACAGGCAGACAACAACAATTTCCCATCTGCTTTAATGTCTGCTGGTACATCTCAAGGTGGTGAATCCAATCAGACAAATGGTGTGGACAGATACCACCGAGCCGATCCATCAGCTTCTCCAAGAT
>NW_013953324.1:151901-153507 GCF_001266775.1 Austrofundulus limnaeus
AAAGCAGCAAAGCAGGGAAGATAAGGAAGGGCAGGAGAGAAGGAAGAAGTGTCTTACTCCTTCGAGAGTGGAAACAAAAAAAAAACATATTTTTTTGGATCCTTCAGTTTCCTCCATTTTCTATTCAGTCAGTTTTTCTGATGCAACTGATGAATAAGGTCTGGACTTACCAGCTACACTTTGGTTGTCTACATTCTCTGGTTCTGGGTCAGACTCTGGCTCCAACACGTAAGGCTGCATGGACAAGTCTTCCCTTGTTGACATCTTTAATTTGTTTTTAAGTAAAAAGTTTCTGCACACTGTCAAACTAGAATCAGCTGCTGTGGAAGCTGGAGGAGGAAGGCTGTGAACTGTAGCGTCTAAATGAGRTGATCTGAGACAGGTCAGACAGGGCTGAAAGGGAGGATCGTTAGGTTAGAGTGAGGAACTCWGATCAAAGAGTTCCACTTTAAATATAGACCCCAGCAGGATGTGTCTACTTAAAGCAGCATTTGAGGATGGCACAGTGATCTGTGGAAGTGTTCCTGAGTCCTTTCAGTGATGTCCAGAAAAGACCTCAACTTGTTTTTACTGCAGAGGCCCCTGAGGGCCCAAAGATCACCACCATCCAATAAACACTTTGAGCTCAAACATTTCTACAGATTCTTCTAATTTTTAATGGTTTGAACTGTAGATGATAGAATACTGAAAATCTGAAAATGTTCAACTATCTTTAAATGTAGATTTTCAAACCTCTGCCCATTTTACTTCTGACAGACTGAGCCTGTAAAAATCCTCTTTTTATACAGTCCTGTTATTGACCTGACTGATCTAATTAGTAACTAAATGCTGATATGTCTGTTTGCTCCACTAACTTTAGCAGAATATTARTGTCCTTTGTCCCACATTTTTAGTTGTGTTACAAACTTCAAAAACATTTTTTCCAAAAAGTGGTCCAACTTCTCATTTTAAACCTTARGTTCAGATACAGTATGAATAAGATACGGCTTCATGAGATTTGAAAAACACTGCATTCTGTTTTCAAATCACTGTTTCTCCAAAGAAAAGTTCATATCAAGTTCAKATGTTTAAACTCTTAACGCACTGGTTAAAGTTGTTGGACTGACCTGTTTTGGTGGAGCTCTTGTGACTTGCTGAATGATTCAGGATCTTGCTGACCTGCTGTAAAATCAGGGGAAATCCACAGATCCCCTCAGAATGAGGAACTTTTCTGTCAACCTTTAATCCTTAGGAAACATACAAGGGGAAGATGAAAAGCAGAAAATTACACTCATAACGTCAGTTGTCAAGTTAGACTATTATTTTCACCTAACTTGAGTCTGATCTTGTGAAACTACAGTAAAATAATCTGCCAGTGCAGTAAGACACAGAGTAGCCCTGTGCAAAGTAATACTGAGAATTCACAACATTTATATTCAAGTTCACAGCTTTGATATTTATATGGTGGTTAACAGAGCTGTAAGGAATTCTTAGTGAAGTAAAAGAATTAAAATATGAAGCTATTTGATTTGTTGTTTGAGTTGATGCTTTTATGTTGTTTTGATTTTAATTTTTTATGTTATTTAGTATTGTTTTGTAAATTATGCTTAGTTTGAATATATTTTGG
>NW_013953324.1:154507-156043 GCF_001266775.1 Austrofundulus limnaeus
GAGCTAAAGGTCTGTTTTAGGAAAGCACATCCCCAGCTATCAACGGTTGTAGGATTAAGTTGTAAAAGAGTTCATACACCACTAGTTGGCAGTGTTGTTTACATATTGTACATGAGTTACTGCCAGCTGCTAAGTGTCAAATTGAACTTGTGATTTAAAATTAGTTTCCACTAGTTTTTATATGACATAAGCACTTTTGAAGTTGCGGACCTAAATATTTACAGAAGTGCTTTAGACATTGTGGAGCTAATTTTTGGATTAGCGCTGCCCACCTCTGGTTTTTAGGTTGCGTTTGAACTCTGCCTTCTTTTAAAGATAACGTTTAGTGATTTATTTTTGTTATTTTATTTAACTGATGTTCTGTGTCACGTGTCGTTCTTATAAATTACACTATACATACATTTAAATGACTGTCTGTCTGAYGAGATTACCTGTCTGAATAAAAGTAAATAAGAAGTATTCCTTCATGAAGACTCAGTAGGTTTTACTGTGAGTCGGTCTTCATACCTCGAGCTTCAAGGCTGCTGCTCAGCCTGCGCTCTGCTGTGTCCAGCAGCTGACGGGACGTCTTCCAGAGCTGACAGTGACAACAAGCCAGGTCGAATGCAGCCATGGCTGCAGGGCTGAGCTCCTCCAGCAGAGTATACAGGAGGCCTGAAGCATCAGGAGGGCAGTGGCTCAGCCAGTAGGCCTCCTCTAAGGAGGGCATTGGATGAGGAGGGCTGCTGAGGAGGCGCTCTGCGATGTCTGAGATGGAATAGAAAGCCACTCCTGCAGGAGGGTTGGTTAGATAAGATAATTCAGCAAAAATGCTTTTATTTTCCTAACGAAAACTTTCAAAAAACCAAACAAAATGCTTTAATCTTAAACCATTAACACATAACTTTATAAATAACAGCAGCTCAGAGCTTTAGATGACATGAGACAGTAAAAGTAAGTAAAGTAAGTCAGTAAAGTAAGTCAGTAAAGTAAGTAAGTACATGACTAAATCCCCCAGGCTACACTCAGCTGCTCAAACAACACCAGTACATAGAAAATAACAGGTACTGAGACACTTTACACATTCAGTTAAGTAAAACTGTGTAATTAAAGGAGAAGCTGGAACTTGTTATTGGGTGTCTGACCTGCTGCAGCAGCGCTGCCGATGGCCTGCAGCGTTGACCGGCCACTGCTGCCCACACGAGTCCTCCCTGCACCCATCACAGCTGCTGAGCCCAGGCCCTCTGAGGAGGAAGAGGATGAACACACGGACTGGCTCTCCATCTTCTGCTCCACCTGAGCCAAGTCCAGTAGGACCTGTGTGTAGTGCTCCATGAAGACCAACTCTCCACAACATGCAGCTGTCTCCAAGTCAAAGACCACAGAGACCTGCAAAACATAACATTAACCTGAAGGGACACTTTCAGACCTCCTGCTGGGTGGAAGACGCTTTCATTAGTTACATTTAAGACCTATGATTCCCTGAAGGAACACATAGCATGTTGCTACCACGACACTAGCGCTCATCATCAGAGGAGACGTCGGCGTCTTTTATCG
>NW_013953324.1:157864-159274 GCF_001266775.1 Austrofundulus limnaeus
CATTTCTACCTTCTCCTCTCTGTCAACGCTCTCTGGTTTCATTTAAAAGAGTCAATCATCAGATATTGTCCAAGATTTGGTTTGGTTGATTATAATATTCTACTGGTTATGTATAAGGCCCACAAAAACACATTACCTTTAAACATCCAAGTAAAATTTGTTAAGAGAAAGTGTTGTTATAACCTTAAAGGGACAGAGATATTTGTAAAACCCAGATTCAGAACTAGTTTGAAGGAACYGTGTACTTTAATTCAAGGAATAAAACTATGGAATAATCTGGAGAGAGATGTAAAAACTACAGGATCATTATGTACATTTAAGAAAATGATAAAAGCTGGATTGTTAAAGAAATATGAAACAGTWTAAGGTGAATCTATATGAATTGTTGTTCTAGAGGGATTAGATGTTCTTGTCTTTTGTTTTGTTAACAGATTTTTTTTGTTATATGAACTTATTCTAGAAAAAAAGGGGTGGATATTATATTATTTTTTTCTTCTCTCTGCTACCTTTCATTTCATTTTATAGGTGATTTTCATATACACATATATTTTTTCTCATTTTTCTTTTTATATTTTTCTTTTTATTGTAAATTGTATATAAAATTATTTGTTTTGTTTTAATGAAATGAATAAAGAATTGAAAGTGAAACATTAACCCTCAGGGTGGACTGAGCTCACAGCCATGCACCAGAGSAAAACAAAAACCCTTCACTGGCAAAAGCCATGTGAACCTTTACCTGGTATGTTTCGTGGCATAAATAATAAGGCACCATCTGTGTGACAATAGATATTTTTACATTTATAAAAACTACAGTATTTTACAGTCTTTGTTTTACAGTAGAAGTAAATGTTTAAAAATGTCGAATGTTACAAGTAGTAACAGTAGTACTTTAAAAAGTCTAAACGTTAGAACTACATTTCCCTGCTCCAATACTTTAAATGTCTTAAGATATCAAAGAAAAGCAGTTTTCTTTTTATATATTTAACCATTTTATCACCACTGAATTCAATAATTGGTTTCAGCCAAAGGAAAAAATGTCCAACAATAAGATAGAAGAGCATCAGTAGCTCCAACAATAAGAAAGAAGAGCATCAGTAGCTCCAACAAAAAGAAAGAAGAGCATCAGTAGCTCCAACAATAAGAAAGAAGACCATCAGCAGCTCCAACAATAAGAAAGAAGACCATCAGTAGCTCCAACAATAAGAAAGAAGAGCATCAGTAGCTTCAACAATAAGAAAGAAGAGCATCAGTAGCTCCAACAACGTGAAAGAAGACCATCAGTAGCTTCAACAATAAGAAAGAAGAGCATCAGTAGCTCCAACAATAAGAAAGAAGAGCATCAGTAGCTCCAACAATAAGAAAGAAGAGCATCAGTAGCTCCAACAATAAGAAAGAAGAGCATCAGTAGCT
>NW_013953324.1:163774-164991 GCF_001266775.1 Austrofundulus limnaeus
TTATTCTTCATTTCTGCTGCTATAGACTTAGACTGCTGGAGCACAAACTGAGCACATTTCCTCACTCTGCTGTTGTCTTTAGTCTCCATGTTTGTGTTTATTTTACTTGTTGCATAGTTACTGTAAAGTTTAGCCAGTCTGTCTCTTTCCAGTTCTCTCAAACCCCAGATGGCTGCTCAGTTTACGGGACTTGAAGTGAAAATTTGATGCAATCGGATGGCTTAATTTTACTGACAATTCATAATGTGCTAAATGTATTGTTTTATAAGACAAAATATTATGACCATAACTGGATTTAAATCTGGAAATGAATGAAACTGACTACTAATTAGACTATTATTATTTTTTCTACAATGCCTTAAAATGATTTTGTTGTCATTTGGTGCTTTAATGCATGAATAAACCAAATTAAATTCAGCTTAATTTTATGCCAGTGTGTGGGATTATCATGCTGAGGAATGACAGAGGTAGAATCCTTCTGGTTAAAATGTGAAACTCACCTCCTGCCAAATTATAAGTCCTGCTGTTAGCATTCAAGCTGTGTTGTGAATGACTCACAGCTACTACCAAATTAAATTTTATCTCATTGAAACATTTAGCAAATTATGACTGTTGTAGTGTTTTGCTAAAGTTCATTAGCTGTGGGGGCCATACTGAAGTGTGTTGTAAAGTTTGGTGTAGATGTTTATCCTATAAAAGCTTTTTAGGAGTTCTAGAAAAATCTGCTGTTTTATGAGATCTTTTTCAGACACAAAAATACAAGAACAGGTGAAAACATCATTTTGACTTTGGGCAATCATAAAGTTAATTTTTATTTCAACAATAAAGACTTGGTTTTTAGCAAGTCTTTCTGTAAGCGAGATTATAATCTGTAAAAAATAAGCAGAAAACTTTTTATACAATATGCACTGAAAGCAAGGAAAGAAAAAAAGTTCCTACCTTCTGAGGAAACTGAGGTTTTGTTTTGGTCCATTTCTGAAGGCTGGTGATGCTGTATGAACTCACACTCAGTGCAGTTAGAGTATTTGTGTAAATTTACACAAAGTGCATAAATGGCATACTTCATGGCACAGAAGCCCTGGAACAAAACAATGTTCCTCTGAACACCTGGACTTCGACTGACTGAATCAGTTTCTTCTGCAGGAATTTAAAAACACACAAACATTGTTCATTTTACACCATCAAATTCATTATTTATACACATCAAATTCATTATT
>NW_013953324.1:172170-176077 GCF_001266775.1 Austrofundulus limnaeus
GCTCTGCAGATATTGTGTTGCACACGTTTCTTTTTCATTTTCTTAAAATGATCCCACACTTTTGAGCTCCGTTGTCAGGTAGCCATGATACCAGAGCCTGTCTGTATAATTGTGACGTCCACAGCCTACCCCAGTTACCACTACTGTGCATGTGTGTCAAGGACAGAAAGGCAGATGTGGCAGTGGAAGCTGTCAAAGCAGTTTGGAGACAAAAACAAAGTAAAGAACAAAATAAAGATTAATTGATTATTAAATTAGTCATCGATTATTTTAATATTCGATCAGTTGTCGATTAATCGTTGCAGCCCTAAATCAGGGTCCCAACGATAGTCAGGTAATGGGACACATGACCCTCTATAAACAATAGAGCTAATCAAGCCTATTGTTAGGTGATGRYCCTCTTTTACAAGTGACCAACCTGTTTGTCCATGTGGAGGCGGAGCTTATAAGGYTGAGTTTACCTGAAACTCATCAGACTRAAGAAGWCTCTTGGAGGAGAGACGAGACGTTTCATTAAAGARGAACTTGTCCAGAGGACCTACTCATTTTTTCTACCTGGATTCCTGAGATGCATCAGGACATGTCTTCATACTTCTGTGTGGTTGTTGAAGCTCTGACTCTAGGTGCAGTCCTCTCTTTGTGAATCTCCACACATTTTGAATGGGTTTTGTTTCACAATCCTCTCCAAGGTGAGGTTATAACTGTTTCTACCACATCTTTTCCTTCCCTTCACCTCTCCTTTAATGTGWTTGGACACAGAGCTCTGTGAGCAGYCAGTCTCTTTAACAATGATCTTTGTGTCTTACCCTCCTTGTGTCTTCTGGACAGCTGTCAAGTCAGCAGTCTTATCCATGGTTGTGTMKCCTACAGAACTAGACTGAGAGACGATTTAAAGGCCTTTGCAGGTGTTTTGAGTTAATTAGATGATTAGATTGTGGCACCAGGTGTCTTTGTAGCAGTAACCTGAGGAACAGTCCCACTTCAGAACTTTAGTCAACAAATTCCTCATTCCCACGTCTACAGAGAGCAATGACTTCTTTCATTATCTCCAAACCTTTTTGTTTACTATCTACAGGTGGTAAGATAGTAAACAGGACATGGCAACCTCAGATTGATTAAGCACTGTGTGRAGATCTCTTTCATGTACCAAAATGGCCGTTTATCACAAAGGGCTCACCCTTTTTCCAGACTGAATGTCTACCAAAAGTGGATTTGCCAGCCACAAAACCCTTTGAGACCAGATCTCTTGCTGAGATTTTGTCACTCAGGCAAACTTCAAAAGACCCATCTGCATACCATTTCATTTATGGTTTTAGAGCACCCCCAAAAGGCTGGTYTCATAATTACATCATGAACAAATGTCATTCTGTTGTTTTTCACCTGATAAAAGAAAAAAAGAAACATTGTATTTTTCTATCATGATTCAATCATTGTAATAATGCCCTGTTTTTGATTACTTCACAGGTAATCTATCATTCTGTGTGTTTAATCAATTTAGCAGTAAGGGACCGTGAAAAGAAAGATAGATCATGTGACTGTTTTCAGCCAATCCTGAGTTGCACAGTCAGAACAATAGATACTGTAAGTKTGTGCTAGWTTGAGTTAGAGTTCTGTTGAAGAAAGAAGAGAGAGAGGACTGGAGTCCAAGCTCCATTTTTCCCCTTTGGGGACATTTTATTTTAATTTTTTATTTTGTTTCTTTATTTTTCCTTTTGTACTTTTGACGGAGCTATTGGGAGGACACAAAGTTGCGCAGGATTCATGATTGACATTCATTCATAAAGTCAGGACCCAGCCGAGCTGTGAAGYGTGTCGACTGCCGCGTGAGCTGAAAGGTTTGCCACCATCGGAGCACCAGATTATCCAAACAGGACTTTATCTGCCAGTCCAGGGTGAACAGTCAACCAGAGGTAAGACAAGCTGTTGGCCTAAAACTGTTACAAAGTACCCAAGAGGTCTGAAGACTGCTCCGGTAAGCCACGCTGAACTCCACGGCAGCTTGCACGTGTGTGTGCTCTCTAATATGAATTATAATCAAGTTAGAATTAACRCAAGTCGTGTTCTCCCCACATAACTTGGTCTCCTTAATAGTTCACCTTTATAACAACTACTTAGTTGTACTTTAAGCTTTATTTATTTTGCCAGTGTAGAAATAGTTAGAAGTGGTTCAGTTTGAATAACGCTAGAGGTGATTATAGGGTGAGGATGCCACGTTATYATTAAACCTYAAGGTCGTGATAATAATGGTGTTCCTGTTTGCTCAAATAATCTGTCTGTATTGTTATCTCTGAATCCTTGAATACAGGGTATATTATGAAATTTTTCATGCTCGTGTGTGCAATTATTTATTAGGTTTACCATCCAAACTGAAAGAATTCGCTCTTCAGTAAGTGAGACTGAGTAAATTTACAAGATTAATTTCCTGTTTTCACAGGTGGTGCCCCGCTTTCATGCTGAGTTACGAGAACTTAGAATTTAGCAACTTTTCAATAATTAACTACAATTTCCCTACATCTTCAATATTTAACCTTTTCACAATATTCAGATTTTCTGATACTGAATTTTGGGGTTTTCATTAATTGTCATTTATAATCATCAAAATTTAAATAAACATCATTTTAAATATATCAGTCTGTGTGTCATGAATTAATATAATACAAAAGATTCACTTTTTGAATGGAATTACAGAAATAAATCAACCTTTTCTTGATATTCTAACTTTATGACCAGCACCTGTACATTACATTTTTTAAACAGGAAATCTTRTGTGAATGCTGACTCAGCAGAGAAAAATAATAATAAAAAAAGSACAATACCAACCTGCTTTATGTAAATTTGGCAGTTGTAGCAGATCTAGTATCCTGTGTTCTTCATACTGAGCCAAAGGAGTCAGTGTGTGCAGAATATACAGGGCTGAGTGATTGTCCAGAGTTTGAAGCTGTGCTAGCAACACTTTCATTGATAACCCTCTGCAGAGAGACGAAACACAAAAACACATTAACTTAACAAGTTAGCAAGTTCTAACTCAAGAACAAATGCATATTTCTCACCATTTTTCATGCAACAGTTTTAGAGCAAAATTATTTTTGACCATTTTTGTCAAACCTTGAAAATATTGTAATGCATGATCTCATGGATGTCCTAAAACTTGACGCTCATTAACACCGACTCAGTAACTATCACAAGAACTTTTACCTCAATAACTGTTAAAAACTGTCTGTTAGAGCCAGTTTTGTGTTGACTAAGTATAAAGAGATTTGTTGGCCATCTTGAATCAGATTGAGTCCAAATGTTAATCAGTTGTACATCCAATCATTCCTTTGATATTCATTAAAACTCATCCAGTGGTTCATGGGAGATTTTTTTAACAGACAGCTGACTTTAACTATAAATTGAACAAATTTGAAACAAAGATWTGGCAGAATTTGTTAGCATTCATGCTATATATTGGGGATGAATTTCAGCTACTACCACACCAGATTTTACCTCTGTAAAACTGACTGAGTCAGAGGTATTTTTGTGTTTCTTTCAGATYAGCTGACTCTGATCACCATCATAAATCCGATCAAGTCCATCAGTTGCACATGTACATCCACTAGCTGTATTTACATGTGCAAAATTCTTTGATGGGATTCATTGACACGTATTGGGATGATCAGGGTGTTTGATAATTTTGAGTGCTTTTAAAGTTTCTAATAGTCATGTTGCATCGCTAACCRACCCTTAGCATCTAGCCAGGTGAAAATACGTCAGGTTGAGATAGGGTACACCTCCACAGTCAGGTCAGTTTTCCACAACCACAATAACAGGATCAGAATAGCTGTGTTTCCACTACAAAAGTGTGCAAAACTTTGTTGATATTCTGTTAATGTTAAAAAACACAGTTTCACAGCTGCAGTGTTTCCAT
>NW_013953324.1:176514-177897 GCF_001266775.1 Austrofundulus limnaeus
TGTGAAAAAACTGTTTCATTGCAGTTTTTGGAAAACACCAATTTCGATACGGCTGAAAAACCACCTCATCCTAGCGCAAAAACATTTTGTCAAAAAAAAGAATTTTTTTTTTTTTAAATTGACGTGTTTCCATTGAGCAAATTTATTTTCGAAATTCTAATTTGGGCATTTTCATGGTCAATGGAAACACAGCTACTAAGTGTTTACATGAAAGYTGTTTGGATTATCAATCGGCATAATCCACCCCTCTTATTCAGATTACTAATTCATTCCAACAGAGCTGAATCAGATCAGAATATTCAGATTGGCGTGTTTACATGGTGCGTTTTTATTCAGATTACTCATGCCCATGTAAACATAGCTACTAATTACATCATGAGATGTTTTAACAAACACACAAAAACAAAACCATACTGTCCACCTCGGGCTGTCTGCAGCAGGCGATATTTAAACATGCTTACGGATTGTTGCTTTTACACCACTGAAGTATTTCAAGCTGAGATGACAAAAGATCACAAAAGTCCTGCAGAACCTGGTCATTGGCTGAAACCTGAAAAACAAATATAGAAACAGCACAAAGTTTAAAACAATAAAAAAGAAGATCCAGATGATGTGCAGGAAGACCTAAATGTTTCTGTTTTTACCTGCTCTTTGTGAAGGATGTTGAGAAGCAGCTGAGCAGAACTCAGACTGCGACACTGACTCCATCCAAGCAGCAGCAGCAGTCGAGATAAAGGCCTAAACTCCAGCTGGAGAAGACTTTTCAGCTGACTAAACTCCTCGAGTTTAATCAGATCGAGTGCTGTGACCTACACCAAGACATGTTCTTTTATTAAACTGCACAAGCTTATAATCACRTGTATTTACAGTCCAATTTCACCTGATTATAAAAACACTGTACWAATGGTTTGTTTTGGTTCTCTTATTGTCAACAAACTTGTGGGAACAGATTTCAGAAGGTTACTCACTAAGACCTGTTCCAGAAAGTGCTTCCCACTGTTAAGGCACTCGAAAAAGATGGTCTTCCATGTAGATGGACGATCCTTGTGGCAACACAAACTGAGGGTTAGCTTCTCTGCTTCAGGCAAGTCCACTAAAGCAGGAACAAAACAACAGGTCAAATAAAGCAGGCCAATCTCTGAACAGGTAGTTTAAACATTAGGAGTCATAACCTCACATTAAACACTGTGAGAAACATTTCAGTTCTGAACATTTCATGGAGGGTCAGTTCCAGAACACGAGTCATTTACTGCAGCTTCCTGCTGGCATCGATCGAACACAGAGGACAATGGGCCTCATGTAAGAACCGTTGGTACACAGATTTGTTCTTAAATTGTGCGTACGAGTGATTTAGGAGAATTTGTGACATTCACCAATGTTTTC
>NW_013953324.1:179327-181809 GCF_001266775.1 Austrofundulus limnaeus
CACACACACACACACACACACACACACACACACACACACCAATGCTTCATGTTTGTCTTCAGTCATTAAAAAGCAGAAGTACTGCAGTGCGTAAGAACAAGGTTCTGATCTGTTGAGGAAAACTTTTACTAAGATAGTCTGACAGATGTTACCAAAACTATTTATTTAAAACAGGAAGTCKTTCTTGTACTGTTTCAGAATATTCAAGATAATTTTTATTTATTTTACCATTATTTATCCAGGCAAATCCCATTAGATCTGAGATCTCTTTTTCAAGGGTGGTCTGGGCCTGAATGCACCTATTGTTCATGTTTTTGGGGTGTCGGGGAAACCGGAGTACCTGGAGAAAACCCACGTAAGAACAAGGTGAACATTGAAACTCTGCACAGAAAGACCCCAGGTCTGTAGAGGGGATTGAACCCACGACCTTCTTGCTGTGAGGTGATGTGTTAACCACTGAGCTGTAATAGTTCATGTTTATTTGTTTACTTCAGAAAATATAAYTTACATCAAGATCATTGTTTTCTGAACAGATGTGTGGGTAGACTTTTGGGGGGCTGAAATGTGGTCATGTTTTACAATAAAATATATTTATTTGTAGCAGGGACACACAGGTAGGTTTTATCATATCATTGTTATGATTGGATACAGAAAGTCAAGCAAAAAATAGTACAGAAAAGCAAAATTTGAGTTGCCACTGACGATGAACATCAGATTAAGTTTGCAATACAGCCACAAAAAGGGAAGTGAGATTACAAAAGGGGAAACAAGAAGTGCCAACATTTATTTGTAAAATGCAGTAAAACAAAGAAAGCAGTAATAGAGAGTTAAATATCTGAAGTTTCAGTGCTTTAAAACCAGTCCGATTCAGCTAATCTCAAAGACACGTCAGGCAGTAACACGTATGTCTGTCAGGAAGCTGATGACTCACAGTAAACTGCATCAAAACAGGAAGTAGATAAATCACACATTCAAACCCTGAAACGATCAAAAGACTGAGACTTGTTTCACAAGAGTATGGACTGCCCCTGACTCATCATCAGTCTTTAAGAAATATGACTTGTTCTTTCTGATTTTCATCTCTTTTATAAGGTCACAATACACCTTTAATGTTCCAATCCTATTTTATTGAAAAACTTTGAACAATACAAACTTGTTTTAACTGGACCACAGCCCTCTCTCTCACAGGGAGACACTGGCTGATTTTCATTAGAGGTGGGCGATACTGGGAATTCTGGTATCGATTCGATACCAAGTAAATACAGGGCCAGTATCGCCGATACCGATACTTTTAAAGCTTCATTATTTGAAAAGATCCAAAAGATCTAGGACAGAATTTCACCAAACATTGTTTGTGACAATAAAACACTTTATTATAACAATCAATATTGTTGCTTGCCAACAATAAAGCAGTAACAAACCAGTTCCTTTAAAATTAGGAAAATAAATCTTTTATACAAAAATAAAATAAATCTTCCCTCACCACTAGACATCTTTCCTAGTTCTTTCTTTGTTTCTTTTATTAAATAAAACTGTTCTTAGGAAAAACAAAAATTAAGGAATGTTCTTCCTTTCAATACAATTCAGTTCAATATCAATACCAGCGTTGGAATCGATATTATCAACATATCGATCCGCCCACCTCTAATTTTCAGACTTTGTGGAGGTAGATAAGGTCGTGGATAATATTGAGTTGTCATGCAAGAATCGGCCGATGGCCAATTACCCTAAATTAATTAAATTAGCAGGTCAATTYATGGTACACCCCAAAGATTATCAGTGGGGTTCAGGTCTGGACTCTGTGGAGCCAATCCATGAGTGAAAGTGACGCCTCGTACTTCCTGAACCACTCTGTCACAGTTTGGGCCTGATGAGACCTGATGAAACCTGATGAGACCTGATGAAACCTGATGAAACCTGATGAAATCTGATGAAACCTGATGAAACCTGATGAAACCTGATGAGACCTGATGAAACCTGATGAGACCTGATGAAACCTGATGAGACCTGATGAAACCTGATGAAACCTGATGAAACCTGATGAGACCTGATGAAACCTGATGAGACCTGATGAGACCTGGTGAAACCTGATGAGACCTGATGAAACCTGATGAGACCTGATGAGACCTGGTGAAACCTGATGAGACCTGATGAAACCTGATGAGACCTGGTGAAACCTGGCAGTGTCAGACTCTGTGAAGCTGACACTCTGTCTACTCTTAAGACTTCAGACTTTGTTTTGATAAATCCTACAATGAGGATCTGCTTGTGTTTCCTGAGTTCTGCTCTAGGCTTGGACTGATGCAGGAGAAACTGACCACATCTCCTCACTCTGCTGCTCTTTGTTTGCTGTAGTTTCCATGTTTGTGTTTGTATTAGTGTTGGGCATAGATTAAACTTTTTTAATTGTGATTAATCTCAAGATATTTTTGCAATTAATATTTTAGAAACATTGGGCCTGATGCAAGAACATGTTCGTATT
>NW_013953324.1:187768-190268 GCF_001266775.1 Austrofundulus limnaeus
GGCCTGCTTCGAGGCAGTAAATCTTGTTTCTTCACTCGAGGTGACCCCTACATTTTATTTTATTTATCTATTTAGCTCGTAACTGTGACCTCAGTGCCTATCTTTCATTTCTGTACTCATTTGGAATGAAGAAAAAAACAAAAAATCCTTGAATTCTTGATTTAACCTGATTATTCTGCACAAAATTTAACTGACTCAAAGATGTTTGGAGCATTTTTAGGTACTGTTTTATATATTTAAAAAGTGGACAGTACATTTTCAGAAACTTTAAACTTGACTGAGTTCCAGCCGTTAGCTCTGACAGCCATCCTGCAGGGCTGACTCCAGAACTTAAAGATGTGCTTCTGATWACTTTGAGTTTTATTCAAATCTGTTCACTGAGGGATTGTGTCAGTATTACCAACTAATGAATGCACACAGACTAAACTGCTTTAGTGTTTGAGTGAGAAGTAAAGTTGTGTTTGCAGCCTCCTACCTTGTGTTTCAGGTGCATTTCTCAGCAGATGATCTCTCTGCAGCCTCAGAGCTGTGGAGCAGTACACCGTCACCAGTGTGTCACAGCGAGGGCGGAGCAACAAGCTGAGGACCCTCTCCTCTGTCAGAGGTCCGTCTCTGGCTGCCCACAGAGCTTCACACAGCAYCTCCAGATGTTTGTTACTCATCTGGCTCCATGGTACCAGAGCCAGCACTGAGTAAACCTCCTCCACCCTCCGAGCTCTGCTTCCAGGCCTCTCCAGCTGCTTCATCAGGTGCTGGATGAAGATGTACTGCAGAGGACARCCTTCAGTCCATGCAGGCTGAGTCTATAGGGAATATAAGTACAGGTACACTCATCAGTCACTGTATCAGCTCCACTTGTTCAGCTGGTYGTTAACACAAGAGATAAATCAACCAATCACAYGGCAGCAGCTGAATGATTTACTGAAGTTCAAACCAGACAGAAAGAGGAAGAAAGAGGACTGAAGTCACTGGATGTGGTGTGGTTGTTGGAGCGACACAGCCTTGTCTGAGTAAATCACAAACTGCTAACATACTGGATTTGAGTACACAACCATCTGTGGCATAAAGAGAAAGCTCCATAAAAGAAAATATATCCAGTGAGTGGCATTTGTCTGAACACTGAACGACTTCAGAGGAGAATGGACAAACTGGTTCTGCAGAATCCCATATCTCTGGGTTAAATATAAACACTTATATTCATGCTGTTCAATGTATTTATTAGAATAATTTGTTCGGTTTGGGAAGCAGCATGCAGCATATGCATTCACACAAAATGTGTGGATTATATTTTGAAAGAAGGGTTAAAAACAACACAGTGAAGCAGTTTCAAGTGTTTCCAATCCATCTTACACAGAATGAGTTATTTCAACTGGACTTTCACATTTATCATTGGCTTTACTGCACAATGTCAGCTGGCCTGTGTATGCTGAGTAACGTCTGTAAAATTCAAGTTGTGCTTGAGTTTACCTGTAAAAAATGTGCTAACGTCTGAGCAAGCCTTGGCTTCTTTTTCTCAAGCAGGATCTGAAGAGAAGACTCGACAGCAGYGACATTTGTTCTTTCCTCAAACTGTGACACCAAGAAAGCCTGATGTAGTTCCTGAAACATTAAATTATTATTAATGAAAGAAAAAAATACATGAGTCAATATCAAAATAAAGACTAGCATTCCTTGAAGAAATACATTTAGTCTGCTGCCTTTCATTTCAGAGTTTTAGACTAAAATCATCTTATTAGAGAAATGACAGAGTTGTATCTCAGGCATGATGTCACACTAACAGCTCATGTTCCTGCATGATTCTCAGCTACCAGCAAATTAAACTGTACATAAATATGTGTAAAAGAGTTTCRCAGCAGGTAGTAATGATGAATGAATATGAATAATAATAAAACACACTTTAAGAGCAGTGTCTGGTATGCCCTCTGACCCCAGCTCCTCCAGGAGGAGCAGGAACTCCAGTTCCTGTTTGATGTGAGGAGAAATCTGAAACAAGACAAAAACAGTAAAAACACTTACAAAAAGTCTACATGTATGAWAAGACAGTGGTACTGAAGACTAATCAATCCCAAACAAACAGGTTTCATATCAGGGCAGCAATCATGTTATATAATGAGACATTCTGCTGAATGAAYACAGCAAACAGAGGCTGTGCTTCATGCACGGATCACGATGYGGATACAGGAATTTATTTTTCTTTTAACACTCTGAGATCRGCAAAGCTGTGATGCTTTCACAGGGCTTCTGTAAAAAACAGTGAGCTGATTGGACAGCACGGACTTCAAACTTTATAAAAGTAATGTTAAAACCACATTTAATGATGAATAATTTTTACCATAATATGCACATTTACAAGACGTTTTGTGACCAGGAAGTGCGACTGCACCATGAAACCTATTTTTCCCATTTCCTCAAACACACCATATTTTTTTTTTTTTTGGAGAAAAAGAAGAAAAAAGAAAAAAGTGAAATGCATTGAGAAAGAGTGAAAAAGAGATTAGAA
>NW_013953324.1:191736-192988 GCF_001266775.1 Austrofundulus limnaeus
ATAATACACAAAACGTAATGAATGTGAGAGAAAATATGGTGTAAGTTCAACAATAAAAACACAGATTAGTGAAGCATTCACAGAGGAGGTAGACTGGTAGTAATGGTGAAATGGTTACTTAAACACTTGAGAGAAAAAGTGAGTTTTTAGTTGATTCTTTAAAGAGACATTGTTATGAAGGGAGCTCAGATTAACAGGGGGTTCATTCCAGAGCCTGGGGGCCACAGAGGAGAAGGACCGGTCACCACGGGTCTTAAAGTGAGGAAGGGGAACCAKAAGGAGGTGTTGATCCTGTGAGTGGAGGTCTCCTCTGGGGTTGTAAGGAGAAATGAGACTTTTCATGTATTCTGGGGCTTTAACACTGATAGAGCTAATTTAATCTTGAAACATCACAAAGACTTGCTGTCTTGGTCTCAGATGCTCCAACAAGACGTGCACCAACAGTTTGTCCTCTTTTGAACTCTGGTGTGTCACCATAATGTTGTGTACATTGTGATATTTAGATCCAAACTGTGCTCTTACCCTGCTAACTGACCCTTCACACTCTGCTCTTACTGGTACAATGTGTAATTAATGAAGACTGGACACCAGGCTGGCCCAGTTTAACCATGAAACCTCCCACACTGACATGACAGCTGTTTACCCTGTAGGTTTATGGCTCAATAAAGAGCAACATTTGAGTTTTTGTTTGTAGTGAAAAACAAACAATAAATAAAACTGTTTAGAGGTGTTTTGTCATGCACTGTTTTTAGGTTTTACCTGTTCTTTGCTCCATTTCTCCAAGACCTGCAGCCAAAACCAGGCCAGCTTGTGAGGACTGCCAACAGCCTCCCATCTATACAASCATCATGAACACAGCACAGAACACATTAGACTTCTGACAACATAGAAAACAACACAAACATAACTCTACATAAATCCCTGCACAGCGTTATTAGGCAAAAGTGCCCAAATAAGTGTGAGTGCTGAGTCAGCATTCACACTACTGCTTTTCTGTTTACAATGTCTTAGACAAACTACTTCACCTCACTTTCAGAGGTTTTATACCAAAACTTCAAGCTTGTTCAGAGCATTTCTGCTGTGACTTTGATAACATTTCTACCTTTAGTCATGTTGTACTTTATTTACTGTAATTTTTCTCACTAAAACCAATGAGTACATTTTGTAATCCTTTAAAGGAGACCAGCTATGGGTGGTAGAAATGTTTATGGTATGTCTGTGGGCTATCCAGACCATCTTCATTCAATTTAAT
>NW_013953324.1:193988-195030 GCF_001266775.1 Austrofundulus limnaeus
TCTATCTGTAGATTTTAGCTATGGTTGAATTGATTGAGCTTTTAGTTGCCATTTTAGTTGTTTTAGCTGAAGTTCTGCTGTTTTATCCACTGTTTTGCTTGTTTTGGTATAGATACTGTTCTTCTGGTTTTAGCTTTAAACTCAAGTTTTACTGGTTTGGGTTGTAGCTATTGTTCTGATGGCTTTAGTTACTGTTGTGCCTTTTTAGCCACTGCTTTGCTAATTTTAACATTACCTACTGTTTTCTTGGATTTAGCTTTTAGATATGATATTTTTAACTATTATATTTAGCTGTTTTTAACTTGTAGCCATTGTTCTGCTGGGTTTGACTTTTTAGTCGCTGATGTTGATTTCAGTTTTTAACCACTGTTTTGTTGGTTTCAGACTTTAGTTGCCATTTATGGTTTTAGCTTTCTCCTACTATCTTACCGTATTTAGCTTTCAGTTTTTGTAATTTAGGTTTTTATTACCAATCCAGCAGTCACACAGTACTCCTGTATTTAAACATAAATACTCCTGTCTGTGGTTACATACAGTATCATTACATTGTGTACACAGTTTGAACGTGACTCACTTTAAACTGTAAGGATGGCAGATGATAGCTTTAACTATGCTCTGCAGTTTGTCTGACAGTCGTCCTGCTGAATGAAGCAGCTGAGGCACACAGGCACTGGCCAGCTGCCACTCTCCATGATGCAGGCACCGCCTGAAATACTCAAACAGGTCCTGAAGAGAGCTCTGAGCTTCACAGCCGAAGGGATGCATGCTCGCCTCACTGAGACACTCCGGTGCTCAGGTGAGAAAACACCTGTTTCAGCTGAGGAAACACCTGTTCCACCACTCAGTCCACAAGGCCCTGGAGCGTTCTGCACCTGAGACACACAGCAAAAGGTTGTTGAGACTGATTCTTTCTCTGACTTCACAAACACGTTTGTAGTGTTAGTATATGTAGTGTTAGTATATGTAGTGTTAGTATATGTAGTGTTAGTATATGTAGTGTTAGTATATGTAGTGTTAGTATATGTAGTGTTAGTATATGTAG
>NW_013953325.1:0-794 GCF_001266775.1 Austrofundulus limnaeus
ACACACACACACACACACACACACACACACACACACACACACACACACACACACACACTCCTGTGGAAGCGCAGCTCCTTTGAAAATCAGGAGCTCCTGCGCAAGTTGCATGTCTGTAAGATAACGACAACAGTTCGACACATTTTGTTTGAATAATAGAAAGAGTTTAGATTGTGAAGTCTCGGGCTGTCAGCTCAGGACTTCACAATCTAAACTCTGAGCCCAGGAGCGAACCCTGCTTCTTGATATTTGTAAACAAAGACTTTAATAAACAAATCACAACTAATTCACAACACAGTGTGACTCGTGTTGCCAGTTCTGTGCCTCCATGACTTTATGTAGTCAACCAGTTTGCTTACTGTAAGATTGTACTGGATGTTATGAATGTATAATCTTTTCTTTTTTTAATATACTTTTTTTTTTACAAAGTAAAAGAGCTTCTGAACAGCACGGTGATTTAAACACATAAGTCTGTCTGGCTCCATGTCTCACTATAAGCCTGGTTTGTTTTATTTTATGCAAATTTGCCATCAAATCACCACAAATCCAGCTGATGATTCAGTTCCTTATAAACCTTTAAATAAAGCAGTGACGTCACGTATCACATGACTTCTACCAAACAATCAAATTCGACACAGAGCTTCTGAAATAG
Organism: Austrofundulus limnaeus; assembly: GCF_001266775.1. NCBI lineage: Eukaryota > Metazoa > Chordata > Actinopteri > Cyprinodontiformes > Rivulidae > Austrofundulus > Austrofundulus limnaeus. The sequence goes on from NW_013953325.1 coordinate 653, forward strand.
TTTTTTTCACGATACGAGCGCCAAAGCTTCAAATTCAAAATGTTCATCACTAACAAAATCTATTTAACGGTTACAAAAATGGATTTTCATGTCCCCGTTAATGTTTGTGTGTGTGTGTGTGTGTGTGTGTGTGTGTGTGTGT
>NW_013953325.1:6048-7672 GCF_001266775.1 Austrofundulus limnaeus
CTTGTGGACTGATTGTCATGACATTTTTACCACCTGTGTGTACTGGGTCAAGGAACCCACCTTTAAATTTTGGTGTTGTTCTGGATCACGATGCGGATACAGGAATTATTTTTTCTTTTAACACTCTGAGATCGGCAAAGCTGTGATGCTTTCACAGGGCTTTTGTAAAAAACAGTGAGCTGGATTGGACAGCACGGACTTCAAACTTTATAAAAGTAATGTTAAAACCACATTTAATGATGAATAATTTTTGCCAAATATGCGCATTTACAGAACGTTTTGTGACCAGGAAGTGCGTGACTGCACCATGAAACCTATTTTTCCCCATTTCCTCAAACACACCACATTTCRGAAACAACCATTCAAAACAGTTTGTCTCTACCAGGCTTGTAAACAGAGAGCTGCCGGGCCGGGGGGAGCCAGGAAGCACTTTTTAAAGAGAGTCAAACCATTACAAACTCATACAAGGAGATAAAACAAACGTTTTACATGGTGAAATGTGACTGATGAAAACTTAGGAGCTTAATCCCACACCAGTTTGACCATGAATAACGTCGGGTGACGAGGGAACTAGTATTCCCAGGAAGCTAGAAGTGATTCTCCATGGATTCTCCTTTGATCGAGGTCTGGCAGGTCCAAGGCGTCTCTCCCAAGTCCCTGGGAGATGCACTCCTGGGTCACTGGGGGTCCCTCTGCTGGTGGTTCTTGGTGTTTTCTGGTTGTTGAAGACAAATAAAGGAAAATTTTGCTCAAAGATTGCTCTGAAAAGAGCTTTTTTGATTTTACTACTGTGCCTTCCTGTCAGGTTTGGTTGGGCCAGGTTCAGATTTAGGTTATAGAAACAACCAGTAAATGAAAGAAAGTCAATTCAAAGTCCCCATGAGGAAAAAAGAACAAACATATGTGTCTATTTGTTGTATGTGTGTTTATTTTAGCAAATCATTTAACATACCACTGGATGGACTTTAATCAAACTTTCAAAAAGTAACTACTGGATCCACACTCTGATTTTGGAATTAATCCAAATGAAGAWGCTCAATCAACTGGCCTAATCAACCATAGCACACAAAAAATCCCATGACTCAGCCAATTCTACATTTATTAACCTAAAATTTGACATGGTAGTAGCTGAGACTCAATCCTAACATATACTACAAACACTAACACACAAATACTTTGTTTAAAACTTTGTCAGGCAAGATGGAGAGTTATATACATACTGTAACTTCAAGGATTGCTGCTTTTTAGTTCAGAATGAAAGTACTGCAAACCGTAGGCTGTCATCTTGATCCTTATTAACATTAAACACAAGAAGAGAGAGGGAATCCTAACAACAGGCTGGAACCTTGACACATGATCTGTTAGTGCTCCAAGTATGTTGTGGAGAKGACTATCAGCTATTACTAGTGTTGTAGTCAAGACCACCTAACCCGAGACCAAGTCAAGACCAAGACCACAGTGTCTCGAGACTGAGACAAGACCAAGACTTTTAGGGTTTGGACCAAGTCGAGACCAAGACCAAGGGATGGCGAGACCGAGACAAGACCAAGACCAGATTAAAAAAAGTCCCTTAAATGATGGATTATTCTGTACACATGTACAGTGGGGAAAATAGTATTTTGTC
>NW_013953325.1:7996-9067 GCF_001266775.1 Austrofundulus limnaeus
TAGTTGAGGTCTAACTATGATGTAATTCACAGACCTCTCGTCTTTTTAAGTGGGAGAACGTAAACTATTAGTGTTAACTAAATACTTTTTTCCACACTGTAGCTAACCTAATATATAGAGCTAATATTGACAAAATGTTTGTGTGAGGMCAGAGGAAAGAATTTTTCTACAGAGGCAGATTGTTAACGTTAGTGACAGCAACGAGTCAGGTTTGGATTTGAATCAGTACATTTTAAATCCAATGAAAGCAAGAATGTTAACAAATAAATTGGACAATAATCTGGCTATTTAATGATATTTCTGCAGTTGTGGTCTTGAAACAAAATTCCGAGTCCTCAATGACCAAGACAAGACCAAGACCATCAAAAACTGGTCTTGAGACCGGTCTTAAGACCAAGACCAGTTTCAAGTACTACAACCAACTATTGTAGTACCAACTATTACCACACCAAAGTTTGTCAAAAATATTTGTAAGCTTAACTAAGTTTATCCATTTTTGGCTATAGTTGATTACCGGTAGTTGTGGGGACCATCTTGATTTAGGTGCATTCTGAATGTTAAAATAAACATATATCCAACAAATTTTCATTGAAATATGAAATACTTTGCTAACAAATAGATACACACACTAAAACAATTACTTATTTTAAAAGGTGGCAATTCATTAAACTTAAGTTGTGCCTATGAGTGCTTGGAGTTTGTTATAAAATAGTTCTGGGTAAATATCACAAACATTTTCTTTAATCTAGAATGTTTACAGCTGTTCTGCAATAGAAAATGGACAAACTGATTTAACCTCAATACATATTTATCTAAAATAAACCCAAAACTCTCTTTAATTCAATTTCTGAGCAGAATTACAGTATTTCAGTAGCCATCTTTCYCTCTGCAGAGCCCAAAAGGACTGGATAAACAACACCAGTGAGTACAGATACACTGCAAAAACTGTCCATCTTACCAAGTTTTAAAACCTTATATCAGCCAAAAAGTCTTTTTGATCTTGTTTTGAGACTGATTTACTAAACAAGAACTGATTGTGTAAGAATATTGGGCCTCATGCAAGAACATGTT
>NW_013953325.1:10334-11669 GCF_001266775.1 Austrofundulus limnaeus
ACACCAGTGAGTACAGATACACTGCAAAAACTGTCCATCTTACCAAGTTTTAAAACCTTATATCAGCCAAAAAGTCTTTTTGATCTTGTTTTGAGACTGATTTACTAAACAAGAACTGATTGTGTAAGAATAATAATCTTGTTTTCAGAATGTGTAAGATTATTTGTCTTGTTAGTCTTGAAATACTTGATTTGACTCAATATTTTCTTATTTCAAGAATCTTACTAAAAACTTTCTTACTCCATTGGTAGAAAGTTTTGACTTAATTTGTCAATTTTTCAAGCTAACAAGACAAATAATCTTACACATTCTGAAAACAAGATTATTATTCTTACACAATCAGTTCTTGTTTAGTAAATCAGTCTCAAAACAAGATCAAAAAGACTTTTTGGCTGATATAAGGTTTTAAAACTTGGTAAGATGGACAGATTTTGCAGTGTYAACCTATGTGCCAAAAAGGGAGGAGAATGAGACATGCCGTCATTGAGTGCTACCAGCCACATTTGTTTCTCACTGGTGATTCAAGGTTTCCCAGTGATTCACGTCTGTGCAGACACCAAACACAAACCCATCATGTTGTCACTCTTCTTTTTCTCACCACCTACATCCTTTTTTCCTATTACTTCACTCCTCCTCTCTAGTCATCTTTTTTTTTGTCTGCCCTCTTCTTCCTGCCTGCTAATTGTCGTTGTACCACACCAATTATTTCTTCTGCTGAAGTCCTCGCTTGGCCTCCGCTTGTGTTTTAAGACCTCCGGGATGTTAAAAAAATGTTCGAACACACCCAGTTCCACCTGCGGGGCCAGAGCAACCCAACAGGGGATTTCACCATGCTGATGATGGGGCACACTCTTCCTTCCTGAACCCACATAAATCTGTCGATGGCTTCTGTCCTGTAGTCTAACATTAAAGCTGCTCTGTAGGAAAGACATGTCACTGTTGACTAACATGATGTGAGATGGTCAGAACAAAAGTCTTGTTGACCTCTGGGTGGGAATAATCACCCTGCAGCCGATGCAAAGCTGCTTTCACATGTTTGTTTGTAAAACAAATTGTTGTGCAAGAGTCCCTATCACACTGTTAGTCACACAGTCATGTATTGCGTGATGATTTATTGGGTAAATTCTCCTTGCAGTGTTCTTATGCTTTTATTTTTGCTGTGTGTAAATTCCACCCCTGACTTCTCCCTCTGAGAAATAACAAGAATGGACTTGTAAGGACATCACCTCTGAGCCAAGGACCTCTGTCATCTCACACTCAGAGGGATGGAAACTACTATCCTTAGGCTATAATCAAACACACACACACACACACACACACACACACACACACACA
>NW_013953325.1:12308-14692 GCF_001266775.1 Austrofundulus limnaeus
CTTTTATAGTCATTTGACCAATGGAAATACTGTGTTCCTACCTATAGGATAACAGGCTACAACCTTGTAACTTTGGCAACTGTTTTTTGGGCCAAATCAAATGGCTTGGCGGGCCAAATTTGGCCCGCGGGCCCCACTTTGGGCTCCTCTGCAATAGAAAGAATAAATATAATAACATGTTGCAATTTGATTTTCAGGTGTAAAAAACAGTGGACTGGTCAAACGGTTTCTCATTTTAATTCTCATTTGTTTCACAAACAAATTRGATCAAAGATCAAGAAAACAACATGTTCTGAGAAGACGGTCTTGTATTTTTTAATATTAGAAACAAAAAATAACATGAGGAAATACAGGGTCAGAATACTATTTTCCATATATTCAATGTCCAGCTGGCCAGAGAACCAATATTTTAGAGGTAAAACAACTCACCCATCTTTACATCTATAGTTTTACTGTTTAGTTCTGAGTTATGGTAATGTCGTAAAACCTTATCAGTTTTCACTCTGACAGTCTGTTGCTGTTGTTTGGTCTTCAGGGTTCATCACGGTTGGTTTTAACACCGTACAGTACATCAGYTCATAGAGCAATGCTGTGCTCCGCCATTTGCCAGGGAATCTCAAGAGCAGAAGCTGGTTCCACAAAGTTGTCCTTATATCCCTGAGCACAGGACGCCCACATCCCTGCTTTGTAGCCCAACTCCTTGCCCATCTGAGCATATTGTAGRGGACTGAGCAGGTGATCATCAGGGCTGCTGCAGTGTCCTTGTGAAGCATAAAAGTGTTGCTCACCGGGACAACAAGAGTAGTGTGACGACGGTGGYCGCAATAACGTGTTGTTGTCCATGCAAACATGTTGGTCCGTGAACAAATGGTGCGTGCGGGACCCGTGCTGAGGCTGCATCTGTTGAGAGATGGATGCATGCCAGGGGACATAAATCTGATGATCCAGGTGAGGAACTGCAACCCTAGTCTGTTCATGTCGAGACGCTCTCATCACAGCTGGCCCTACAGATGACCTGTGGCACTCCCGGTGAGTGCACGGCTTGTTAGGAGGATTCAAATTCAGGAAAACAGACAAAGCAGAGATGTGACTGATGGCCCTTTGAAGTGTGGCTATCTTAGACAGTCTTTTGCCACTCATGTCATGGTTCAAGGTAACACGAAGGGCGTTAAAGGCTTGGTTGTAGTCCATTATGCGCTTTCGCTCACGCACGTTAGCAGCCATTCTTCGAGCTTTTGAGCGAACAGGACGATTTCGCTTCTTGGTCTGGCCTTCTTCTGAGTCATTGGGGCTGTTTGTTAAACTTTCACTGTCGTGGAAAGATGGCTTGGAACTTTCCTCATCATCACCGTGCCCCAGCATGCCAAGCTCAAACTCGTCCTCAGAAATCTCTGAACCAGCAACYCTGCTGCAACTCATCATGTCAATAATAACAAGTTAAAGCAAAGTCTTACGGCTAGTTCGCAGCTGAAGCGATGAAAAGTTTATGAGAAGTTGTCTGCACGGTGCCTGGTAGTCTCCTTTACCCCCTCTCTTGGCTTTTTTTCTTTTGGGGCTGCCGTGTTTGCTGCTGCTCCAACAGCCCAGTCTCTTCCTCTGACTCCTTTGGTGCACTGTGGTTACTTGTACCTCAACAAGGCAGGTTTGTCTGCTTTTTAAACATCATGAAGTCACATGGTACTATCACTTGTGAGCACTCTCTCCCATTCCAGATTTATGGGTGGCCTGAAGGCAAATGGCAATGTCACCTCCTCCTCCTGCTCTGACTCTCCCCTGTATCACTTTAAGGATCCTTCAGAAGAGTTGTAACCCTTAATATATTGCAATTATAAGCAAAATATTTTGTTAAAAGCCTAGCATTCCTTGAACAAAAGCAGATTGTTGTCTGGCTTTGTTGCCCAAGTTATTAACAAAGATAATTTAATAACGAAATATGTCAGTTATAATTGTTTTGGTCAAACTTTCTAATTTGGATCTTGATTTTGCGAGATCTCCAATGATGTGTTAGCACTTTGAGGATGAGTTGAGAATGACTCAGCTACTACCACACAGAAACATAGCTCAACCACTGTYACAATTGGCTTCATTACTTATTGTTCATTTGGCTACTGTTGATTAGCAATGATGGTCATCTAGAATTGAGGGGACTCCTAAAATAAAACACTTGATGTGTAGCAGTGCTTTAAGTGGGGAAAGAAATAAGTGCTGGTACTCCCATAATATCATATAAATATGGGATAGAGACATATGTAATATGTTTTTATATAGATCTATTTATAAAATAAGTATTGAACACGTCACCATTTTTCTCAGTAAATATATTACTAGAGGTGCTAATAACATGAAATTTTCACCAGATGTCAGTAACAACCCAAGTGATCCAT
>NW_013953325.1:16157-18245 GCF_001266775.1 Austrofundulus limnaeus
GACCCTCTGACCACCATCAGTAGGCAAGGTGGGTGAAGTGTCTTGCCCAAGGACACAACGACTGAGACGGCTGGACAGGGGATCGAACCAGCGACCTTCTGGTTCCAGGACGACTCACCTAACCACACCGCCACAGCCACCCACATGCATTCAAAAGCTTATAGAAGGTCACATTAAGTTCACCTGTAAAGGTTTAAATGCKTTTTAGGCTTGTCCTGAAATTTCACCCAAAAGCCGAATATCCCTAACTTTTTGTGAGCAGTGTATTAAGACAAACGGAAAAAGTTTCATGAAGAAAAATAATTTCTAAACTTTAAATGGGTCATTTTGACCTGCAACATAACAGGAAAGTTCAACTTGTTCAGCTGAAGAACAGCCTATTTCAGTTTCATACTCATTTTGAATAAAATGCTCACTCACTCCCATTTTTTATTTTTGCATTTCAAAACTCTACTTAGAACCTTCTCATGGCCCAACAGTGCTAAATGTGAATTCTTGCCATTTTTCAACTGGTCTTAAAATTTTTGTTGAGTGTTTTGGGAATATGTGTAACAATTTGAACATTAATTTACATGGTCTGTCCTGTTACACATGTTTCTCTTTATGTTGAGTCTGGGAAGCACACAACCTTCTCATCTCTCAGAGGTTTGACTCATCTTGGAAATTAGTTGTCTGTAGAATGGTGATTCTCCCTCTCTCTGTGGCCAGCTTTAGGGGCCATGTAATTTAGAGAAGCTGTGCTGGAACCCATRCCCATAAATCAGGCCTGGGCAGTGCCTGAGGACAAGACCAAAGTTAGCCCAAAACTTCAAAGAGTGGGAYAAACAAGGATAAATAATTCCCAATTAGAATCTGTGATTGTTGCTGGTTTAGGCAACCAATCAATCATTGTTTTTMSRRKAWTWWMGGTTTTTTTTTTGTTTAAATGGAAATGGATCATCTGTATTACTTTCAATAATCAGTGGTTCCCAAACTTTTTCTGCCCTTTTGATTATAAGACAATTTCTGAGTGTCACTATTTTAAGTGTAACAGGTTTCACTGTGTGACAATATTAAACATTATCAATAAATCTCTCAAAAATGCTTCTCTGTGCAAAATGGATTAAAAAACTTGAACAACTTCCTGAGAGGAAAAGAAATTGAAGGTTTGTTGAGCATAAATGACACCTTTAATCCTTATGTGGAAGCCTTGTCAAAAATCAGTCCATTATACCAGCAGTTTAAAAACCATTCATTTTTTCATTCAATGCCATGCCCCTAGGTGACAGCCAAGCCCAGACAAAGAAGGATTCACAATACTTGGATGGACAGACAGAACTGAGAAGCTCAGGGTCTCTTGCCTGGATGTGGGTTACTGGAGCCTCACCCTGGAGCCAGGACACAACCTGTTCACTAGTATTTGCTTCAGCTTCTAATGACACTCTGTGACCACACCTTACCATGATCCTATCTACGATGAGCCTCTTTCAAAGTGGTAGGCCCTTGTCATCTTGGTTTAGGATTGTTGGACATGTGAGGTAATTAGTCAGATACTCAACACAACTTTTTTCATCATTTGGACCCAGCTGACTGGAATCCAGACTGGCTTCAAGACCCTTTAAATCAGTGTAACTTCTTCTTGATGCTCCAAACTAGCTGTTTTCWCTTGCCAGACAACATCTTACTGGTCTTGGATATTTGGGTCTGCCYTGCTGCACCCTGTAGGCTGTTGCACTCTGTAAGACCTCATTTTGTAATAACAACGTAGTATGTAATAATGTAATAAAATCTGACTTCAAAATGTAATAAAAGTCTTCAACGCATTTTGTAATACTCGTTGCCGCATTATGTAATAAACAATCAAAAACCAGTATTTCTGTTCATCCTAATCAATATACTTGTAATAACTGTCATGTTGCAAATACTACATATTTAAATCTTTATAACTTTGGTCAAGAAACACAGAACTTCTCATCTTTTATTTGCATTTTCAGTCAAATTCTTGTGTATTAATCTAAAAGTTGTTCAATGCAGAACGATCAAGACATGTAAACATTTTTTCCAACACACTGGCTTTCTTATTTTTTTGTGTCACTTCAGTAGAAAACG
>NW_013953325.1:20225-21966 GCF_001266775.1 Austrofundulus limnaeus
CTGTTTTTCTCTCTGTCTCTATTTTCTCTTCACTTAAAAAAAGAAAAAAGTCACTGATGATGCACAAATAAATAAACTAAAATTTGGTTTCGTTTTCTACTGAAGTGACACAAAAAAAGAAAGCCAGTGTGTTGGAAAAAATGTTTACATGTCTTGATCGTTCTGCATTGAACAACTTTTAGATTAATACACAAGAATTTGACTGAAAATGCAAATAAAAGATGAGAAGTTCTGTGTTTATTGACCAAAGTTATAAAGACTGAAAAATGTAGTATTTGCAACATGACAGTTATTACAAGTATATTGATTGGGATGAACAGAAATACTGTTTTTTGATTGTTTATTACGTAATGCACCAGATTATTACATTATCATTTCAAACAAAGAGCAAACACCACATTTTGTAATAATTTCCACAAACTGTAATAATGTTATTACATAATGTGGCTGAGAGTATTACAAAATGCATTGAAGACTTTTATTACATTTTTGCATCAATTACTACATAATGTGGTCTTAGTGCAAATTTATTACATTTTGAAGCCTGATTTTATGACATTATTACATAATGTGTTATTACAAAATGATATCTTACACACCCTTTCCACCAGTAGCTGGCCTCTCTGCTGCCTACTGAGGTTGTATTCACACCTGACAGTTCGGTAGACTCAGTTCGATTGGGGACCAAAATCACAAGATTTGTTTACATTTTCAGTTGATGTGCTTCACGTTCACCCTGCACTTTGTCAACCAAATGAAACCCTGTGAACAACCTGTTGTCTCCCTTGCCTTTGGTGGTGCTGCACGAAGAACCACTGAAGGAATCAACATGAAAACCTCAGAAGACATTGAGCGCAACTTTCTTCTTCACAAAATGTAAATAAACATGGTGTGCTGTAAGATTTTAGTGGTTGTAGGATCAACTTTTGATTTTGGTAAATGTGCCAAACAAGTAATCTTTAACAACGGGTTCAGCATCAGAATCAGTTTTATTGCCTTTGTCAGTGAATACACAGACTAGGAACTTGCAGTTAAGAACACCCATTTTTATTACACACACAAAAAAACATTTAACAGTGAAAGATGAGGCAGAACCTCATTGGACATTGAGCAAGGTATTTACAAAATATAAGTAACTTTATTACTGTTATTACTCAGAAAGTCCTACGTTATAGTCCATTTCCTGGTTTTGAACTGGATTTTCTAGGCAAAGGAACTAGAGGTCAATAAAAGAGGACTAAACAGGGCTGGTGTGAATACATCCAGAGTCTCCCCTGGTTCTGACAACATAGTGTGTGAGGTCCTCGGTGTTCTTGGATCRGCAGCACCCTATAAATGTTTGGTGTGCCAATTCTAGACGAGCCCCCACAATCTGGTATGGACTCAAATGACCAGACTGCTGTAACAGTGATGTTTGCAACCTGAAGAATAGTAAAAACAAACACTGCCTTTAACATCCAGGTTACACCTCATTTATTTGTTAACCAACAACAAACCAGTTTACAAAATTATTGCACCTTTATTTGACATTTCTTTTCCAATAGTAATAATTAGCTTAAACCCWTTACTCATTTTACATGATCATATCTCACTCAGATGAATACCACTAAGGTAAAGTGTATAAAACAGTAGTACTTAATTGTTCTTAAAGGCACAGTGTGTAGGATTTGTTGTTTCAGCGACATCTAGTGGTTGAGTGGTTGAATCATCCTCCCTGGTCCTCCCCCCACCCCCACCCCCC
>NW_013953325.1:22634-23927 GCF_001266775.1 Austrofundulus limnaeus
TGGCAGCCATTTATATCGTACGTAGAAAAAATTTCAGCAGATAATTTTGTGTAAAGGTCAAATATTATTTCATTATACTCAAACCTGTTGACTGTATCACTGATTTATGAATACAAGATGGTTTTATGTTGTTGCAGTAGATCCGGTATAGGAGGGGAGGGATGGGAGGGATTTTGGGTGTGTGTGTGTGTGTGTTTTGTTTTGTGTTCTTGTTAGTTTGTTTTTTCCTGTAGTTTGTGTTAAAAAAATAAAAAGACTTTGATCAAAAAAATAATGCACCAGATTTTTACATTATCATTTCAAACAAAGAGCAACCACCATATTTTGTAATAATTTCCACAAACTGTAATAATGTTATTACATAATGTGGCTGACAATATTACAAAATGCATTGAAGACTTTTATTACATTTTGCGTCATTACTACATAATGTGGTCTTAGTGCGAATTTATCACATTTTGAAGCCTGATTTTATTACATTATTACATAATGTGTTGTTATTACAAAATGATATCTTACACACCCTTTCCACCAGTAGCTGGCCTCTCTGCTGCCTACTGAGGTTGTGTTCACACCTGACAGTTCGGTAGACTCAGTTCGATTGGGGACCAAAATCGGAAGATTTGTTTACATTTTCAGTTGGTGTGCTTCACGTTCACCCTGCACTTTGTCAACCAAATGAAACCCTGTGAACAACCTGTTCTCTCCCTTGCCTTTGGTGGTGCTGCACGAAGAACCACTGAAGGAATCAACATGAAAACCTCAGAAGACACTGAGCGCAACTTTCTTCTTCACAAAATGTAAATAAACATGGTGTGCTGTAAGATTTTAGTGGTTGTAGGATTAATTTTTGATTTTGTTAAATGTGCCAAACAAGTAGTCTTTAACAATGGGTTCAGCATCAGAATCAGTTTTATTGCCATTGTCAGTGAATACACAGACTAGGAACTTGCAGTTAAGAACACCCAGTTTTTATTACACACACAAAAAAACATTTAATAGTGAAAGATGAGGCAGAACCTCATTGGACATTGAGCAAGGTATTTACAAAATGTAAGTAACTTTATTACTGTTATTACTCAGAAAGTCCTACGTTATAGTCCATTTCCTGGTTTTGAACTGGATTTTCTAGGCAAAGGAACTTGAGGTCAATAAAAGAGGACTAAACGGGGCTGGTGTGAATACATCCAGAGTCWCCCCTGGTTCTGACAACATAGTGTGAGAGGTCCTCGGTGTTCTTGGATCTGCAGCACCCTATAAATGTTTGGTGTGCCAATTCTAGACGAGCCCCCA
>NW_013953325.1:29480-30912 GCF_001266775.1 Austrofundulus limnaeus
GAAAATCCACTTTTCTTTTCCAGCTCTCTCTGCAAAAAGTGGTGATAAATTCCTTTATGCTAATTTTATTGACATCAACATAAAACTAATTGTAGATTATTTTGTTGGGTTGTAAAAATTATGGTCTAAAGGTAAAGAGAATTCATTCAAGTTGTTAGTTGTTAATGCTCTATTTTATTTTATTTATTTATTTGATTAAGACATTACACTTTTATCAACATTACCACAATTCATGGCAGTGTAAATATCTCTGTCAGTGAAGCAGATTTGTCACTTAAACCAGCATATATTTTTCTGATAGTTTAAACACCTTCATAGCTAAAACAGTTTGAAATGTTCCACATGTCACTCAGCTCCAATGACTGCTTGGCCTTTCACCAGCAGTGATTTAAGGCTTCACAAACATGTCAGATTTACTGCTCTGGTCTAACAGAACATTAAGAGTGTAGCCTCAGACTCTCTCTGTCCATTCATTTCTGACAAGCGACAAGACACCCATAATTATTAGCCGCCAGGAATAAATCAGATTTTATCACTTAGTTAGCCATGCCCTTGATAGTCTGACCATTTTCAAGGAAGAAGAACCTGTCCCAGGCCACTGAACCTGAGATTTGTAAATCTCCTGCTCAAGCCCCCTAATTACTGGTTGTTAGCCATTTGTTATTAGAGGTCTGTGTACCAAAAGTTATAGATGTATATTTTCAAAGGGGTAGTTATGGGTAATAAGTGAGTAAGTCCAGGTTTGCTAACCTTGGCTTTGCAGTGGAATGTTAATGAATGTTTTTGTCTGACACAGAATTTTCTCACCTCAGTATGGCACCATATGAGAAGAAAAAGTCGAAACAGATAAAAAAAAATCTGTGTAAAATTATGTAATTCTGAGCAATTAAATGGTGAATGGACTGAACTTATATAAGACTTCATCAAGTCCTCCAGACCCCAAAYCCATTTACACTTACAGACYTTCACCCATGCACACACACATTCACACACTGARGATGGCAGAGTTGTAAAGTAACTAAGTACAAATACTTTGTTATTGTACTTAAGTAGAAAATGTGGTTATCTGAACTTTACTTAATTATTTTTCAGCCTACTTTTTACTTCTCTTCCTTACATTTTTACAGAATTATCAGTACTTTCTACTCATTACATTTTTAAAAAGGTAATAAGTAGAAAGTGATTTCTCCTATTTCATTTCAGCTTGTTATTTTTAAAAAATACTATCCTGAAAAATTGTGACTCCTAGATAGTGAATTTACTCATGGTTGGATGAGAAGTATAAATATATACCATTCTGATACTGTATTTAGTTTGTACATAATCCATCAAAGCCGCACAACTTTAGAAAAAATATTTTTTGAAGAGGTCACCTCCCAATAAATGTATTTTTGAAAATTTAACCGTTCATTTTTACTCAGTACTTTTACTT
>NW_013953325.1:32489-34084 GCF_001266775.1 Austrofundulus limnaeus
GGTCTGGGCCTCCCTTCTGAAGCTGCTGCCCCCGCGACCCGACCCCGGATAGGCGGAAGAAAATGGATGGATGGATAGTTTTATAATAAGATACTTGTACTTTTACTCTAGTATCACTTTCAGGTACTTTATACAACACTGGATGATTGTAAACTACATTGTAGCCACAGCTGCCATGCACCGGCGCCACTGGACCCTCTGACCACCATCAGTAGGCCAGGCGGGTGAAGTGTCTTGCCCAAGGACACAACAACTGAGACAGCTGGATGGGGGATGGAACCGGCGAACTTCCAGTTCCAGGACAACTGCCCTAACCACTCCACCACAGCTGCCCTTGGCTACATAATCTAATTACATAAACTAAAACACACCATTGCCTATTTTTAAAAACACCGTCACATTCTAATYRGTTTTTCTTTMCTTGTCTGTGTGTTTATTTGTCTGTACTGTCAGCAAAATATATCATGAACAGATTTTAATGAGATACTTAAAAAAGTAATCACTGAGTAACTTATAAACATTTGACGTCAACCCATTCTAGATTGGCCAGGTAAAAACCAGACCTTTGTCCTTCACTTTGCTTCGTACGAGGGTCTGGACTCTCATAGAGAAGCGATTCTTGCTGGGGGCGTGGCCTCTGTTGAAGTTTAAAATGATTGGTTGGTCACAAGTGCCAGCTCCACTGTGACGGAGGCTAATCTAAGAAGCTAACCGGAAATKGCGTGCATTGTAACAACCCTACTGAGAGGAGAGAAGTACCGAGACAAACGAGACGATTGTAAATGAGAGCTGCTGCTTTGTCTGACAAATTTATTTAATTTGAAGCCTTGTCAACACAGACTGGCTTCATTCACTTCCTCTGCTGTATGCTAAAATAACTAGCAGACACTGTGCAGAAAGTCATCGTCATTTAAAACTCCACCTTCTGTTTACRGATTGGTCCAGGTAAAWTAAACTACAAGCAGACACTGCACAGAAAATCAACATTCTGTTCTCTGATTGGCCTGGATGAAATGTTCCRGAAGAAATCCTTATCTATGGGAGAAATCCCGGATGGAGCAGTGAAGCGAAACTAGAATTGAGCGTAACTGCATAGGAAGGCAAGGGCCAGGCTAATTATAGGCAGTTGCCAGCTAAACATTTTTAAAGCAATAAAATGGTTATAATTCAGACATTTTTACAGATATTGACATACATGTTGATGGTTCAGAGTAAGCGTAGTGATAAGACTAAGGTCAAGCCCCCAGCTCACCACCAGCCTGTTCACGTTTCAAACCAATTTTCCTCACTCAGTGACACACCTTCTGAGAAAGCGACCTTGGTAATCGGCAGCTCCATAGTCCGAAACGTGGCACTACTCCAGCGACCACAGTTAAGTGCATTCCGGGTGACAGAGCGGGCGACATTGAATCTTAGCATTAGACTTAGCAGTTTCAGATAAGTACTGTAAGATTCTTATTCACGTCGGTGGTAACGACACCCAGTTACGCCAATCGTAGGTCACTAAAATGAAAGTTACAGACCGAAGCAACATTCATTTTAGTGACCTACGCCAATCGTAGGTCACTAAAATGAATGTCATATATATATATATA
>NW_013953325.1:34610-37022 GCF_001266775.1 Austrofundulus limnaeus
GAATGTGGCGTCCTTGTACAGTTTTTAGCCACATTCATATTAGGTTTGAGATAGGCTTATATTTCTTTATATAATAGAATAGGTATATCTTTGAGTTTCAGTGAAACATTTAAAAAAATTTAACTGGTTGAATATATTATAATAGTTAATAATCAGTCTGCTTATTTCATCTCTGATCAACATTTAAAGTGTGAGAAACATTACACTGGAAATTACCTGGATGTTGATGCTTGGGCTGAAGAAAAGCCTCTGCCAGAGAACTCTGTCTCTGTTTGGGGGGTCTGGTTTGGGAATGTTCTCCATCCTCGGTCCTCATCCTTTTTTGCAGGTTCGACAATTCTCCAGGGTGAACTGTTTTTATGTGTTTATGTAAGTCAGTGTTGTTACCACAATGGCAAATTAGTTTCCTGCACACATCACGTGGCAGTTTCCTTATCCACTACAGTGAATTTTGTCCATACAGCGCTTCACTTTCTCTCTGCCATCACTGCTCTCTCTGGTCTGCTGCTCTCGTCACGTGCTGCTCACTGAAGTCCGTATCAGTAATGCTGCTCTAAGTCTCTCCCCACTTATGTAGCTACAGCAGGGGGAGGGAGGGGGCACTGTGACGGACTGTGTGTGTGAGCGAGAGAGAGAGTGACTAGCAGGAAACTACAACAAAGCAAAGCATCGATTCGATACCAT
Organism: Austrofundulus limnaeus; assembly: GCF_001266775.1. Taxonomy (NCBI): domain Eukaryota; kingdom Metazoa; phylum Chordata; class Actinopteri; order Cyprinodontiformes; family Rivulidae; genus Austrofundulus; species Austrofundulus limnaeus. Next base: position 35,295 of record NW_013953325.1, read on the forward strand.
GTACCATCTTGGTATCGATAGTWCCGAGTACTTAAATCGCCCGCCCCTAGTTTTCAGAGGTCCCTCCGGTCAGTTTATCCATAGCAGCTGACAAAGACTGTGTCTCAGTGGTAAAATATATTTTTTTTTCACATGATGTCCCTCCTGAGTAGGGGCATTGTACAAAAGACTGTTTGTTTTCAGCCTTATTGTTTAGTAGTTTATAGTGGGGTTTTTTTAGTTCCTTTTTCTGCCACTAGATGCCCCCAATACTATGTAATACTGTGTTCAGAGCGATATCAAAATGGTGGAGTCTTCATTAATCAGTTGTTGTGCATCCACTGAGGAAAACCACACATACTTACAACCATACCAATAATGACAATGTTCATGGAGAAATCTAATTAAAGAAAAGTTCAACGTTTATTCTGGAATTGGACATCGTCTTTTTCCACCTTAACTCACCTGAACATGTGAATTGCTGTCCTGACCCGACACCCCGCAGTGATTGCAACTCAAAATTAAAACAGTTACAGTCCTTGGTCACAGGCATCAAATGAAATGGTCACATTGTTACCAGTCAAAATATTTTCCACTACCTGCATCTCTGATATAACCCCCAACTCACAGGCCATAAATTCAACTCTTGTCTTTGGGGTACATTGCTTAGCTAATTATTTTTAAATGACTGGGATATTGACAGTGGGCACCTTATTGTTAACAGTGACAGATTTGGCAAGGCTTTGGACCCAAAATACAGACTGGCACGAGGAGCTCAAAARAAAAAGGTTTTATTTGACAAAAAGCCAATGAGGTGACAAAAAGYGAGGAGATGAAAAGAACACGCAGATGACAGGACATCAGGAGGTCCAAACAATGACCAGACGAGGGAGGGAAGAGAAGAACCAGTTAAATACAAACAGAGCTAAGTGGGAGTTGAAAGCAGCTGGGTGATTACAGAGTGAAGACTGGTGTGGAAGAACTGACTGGGAGGAAACAGAAAGGCAAAAGGCTGACATAATGTGAAAATGAGAACACAAGAGGGAGACAGAGCACGAGACAAAGAAAACAGATCCTCACAAACAGTCAAACTTTCATCCTCATTGCTGCTAACTATGTTTTTGCAACATTTGGCCCCTCAGTTTGTTCATTTCTTGCTGTCGGGTCTTCCAGTGCATATTTCAGAAGCAGGTCCTCATGTTCAAGGTCCCTTATTACAGTGTCTTCATCGTTGATATTTGTGTATCTTTCATTTTTTTGTTTGCAGATGTCAGTTTTTCAAATTCATTGATAAGAGTAATCTTATACACTAAGACCTTCAATTTTTTTCATAATCCTTATTTTCTGTCTCTGTATGGTTTGTTTCATAAATGGATTTGGGGGTTTTTCACTTCACATTTTTTCTTTTCTTTTTGGAAGATCTTTAATTTTTCTTTGTGCTTCTGCTTCARTGCCATCCTGTTTGCTGACACAGACTTCAAAGCCTGGTCCCCACAACTTCAGAGGCTGATTTTGTGTCGGGGTTGGGTTTAGGACTAAGGTATGAATTGAGTTTAGGTTAGTTTTAGGGTCAGGTAGGTACCTGTGAGGTTAGCCTTAGGGTTTGTGGTCAGGGTTAGGATATAAAATTACCAAAAAATGAATGGAAGTCAATGGACCCACAAGGACACAAAACAAGTTTGTGTGTGTGTGTGTGTGTGTGTGTGTGTGTGTGTGTGTGTGTGTGTGTGTGTGTGTGTGTGTGTGTGT
>NW_013953325.1:37452-38631 GCF_001266775.1 Austrofundulus limnaeus
TATGAATTGAGTTTAGGTTAGTTTTAGGGTCAGGTAGGTAAACCTGTGAGGTTAGCCTTAGGGTTCGTGGTCATGGTTAGGAAATAAAATTACCAAAAACTGAATGGAAGTCAATGGACGGGCCCCATAAAAACGCGTGTGTGTGTGTGTGTGTGTGTGTCCTTTTTCTCTGAGTTGCTCTGACAGTTTTATTTAGGCCTGTTGCTGTTTTTGCATCAAAAATGCTGGAATATTAAGTCATTTTATTTTATGTAAAAAATATATTAATCTGATTAATATACAAACAAAAACTGAATATTTAGCACTAGATAAAATACAACATGAATTTTTTAATGTTTTCTAGTTTTAAGTTAATATGTTGGTCAACTTCAAGTTTGACTTTGCCTCAGAAACAATCATTGCTTCATAAACCTCTGTGTGAGTGTGTTTGTTTTATTTATTTATTTTTAAAGTACTGATTTAAATACCGTTTAGGAACCGGTACCATTTTGAAAGTATCGATTTAGGCCCAGTCTGAGGTCAAGAGCTCTCTGGAGCAGGTTTTCATCCAGGATGTCTGTAGATTGCTGCATTCATCTTTCCCTCTATCCTGACTAGTCTGTCAGTTCTTGCTGCTTAAAACAGTAAGTAAGAAAGTAAGTAAGTAAAGTTTTATTTATAAAGCGCTTTTAACAAAAATATATTCACAAGGTGCTGTAAATCATTAACAGTATAAAAATGGTGGAAAAAATAATATGAAACAGAAAATCATAATTACACATAAGCAACGAAAAATTGAAAACATCAAATCAAGAAAAAATTTCTAAAAATTGTAAATCAATTAAGACAACTTGATGCTAATATTACTTTTTTGCAGGAGAACCATTTGCGTAAGGCAGACAGTGCAAATCTAAGCAGGCGCTGGTCTGGTCAGGTGTTTCAGTCTAARTTCCAATCTAAATCGAGAGGGGTGGCCATCTTAGTTAGTAAACAMYTYCAATTTACGGCATCCAGTGTTAAAARGGACGCTGCTGGACGTTATGTAATTGTGGTGGGAAAACTATATGCACTTCCTGTCATTTTAGTCTCGGTATATGCTCCATATTGGGATGATCGAACATTTTTTAATACGCTTTTTTCAAATTTACCTAATATTTCAACACATAATCTTATAATTGGGGGAGATGTGAACTGTGTGCT
>NW_013953325.1:41459-44741 GCF_001266775.1 Austrofundulus limnaeus
TATATATATGCGTGTGTGTGTTAATACATAAGCCTGAGTGGTCTGTTGACTGACCTTTGTATTTGTTCAAATTATTGTTATGGGCAGGTTACAATATAAAAAAATTGTTTGTCATAATCACATCTTGTGATTATTTGATAGGAGTTTTACTTTTAAAATGTAAGTGTATTTAATCTAGTTATATACAATAAAAATTAAACCAAGTTAGAATAATTATCATTTTGATCCATGCATTGGTAATGTCTGACTGGGCCTCGTGTCACTTCATGTTCAATAAATTGGGCCCCGAGGTCAAAAAGTTTAAGAACCCCTGGTTTAAGGCAAACGAAAAAAGTCGTTCATTTGTATTCTACATCTATTCCCTCACCAGAGGGGGCGCTCACCTGGCAGCTCTGCATAATGCAACACTAATTTCTGTAAATGAAACACAGAGAAGTGTCCATAAATGAGTTGTTTGATGACTGTCTCTCTGTGACCAAAGGCTTTGCAGAGGTAATTCATGTGGCTTTTGGCCAATTAAGTCTCTTTTACTGAATACATGTCGGCTACTGCCTCCACTTCACCTCCATTTCTCTCAATAAAAATCAAAATAAAACTACTTTCATTCTATTAGTGTGTTGTACAGTTGTTGTTCTGTGAGCAGAAAGTTTTTTTCCCTCCTGAGTTTTGACAAAATCTGTGCTTTTTTTCTGTCACTTTGCGTCCTTGGAGTTTTCCTTTCAGCGAGGGGTGGGCAGTACTACAACTTTGATATCGATCTGATATCAAATAAATACTTGGCAAATATATTTGATACCAAAGTCAACACCAATGCTTTTTACTTGTGTAGGGGTCACCTCGAGTGAAGAAACAAGATTTACTGACTCGGGGCAGGCCTCGGACAGGCCTGACGAGAGGACAGGAACTCTGTCACAAACTGAACTCTATTTAGGCCATGAAAGGTCATTCTAACCGTGGAAGAGAACCCCTCAGTTCTCTTAATCAGATAACGGACAGAACAATCTCTTCTGTTCGTGATTCATTTGTTGTTTAACGAAGAATCATTATGCATTCGTTAAATCATGATAATGACTGTCACAGGAAAAGTGGAACCACTTCTTTTCTTTTATCGTGCCTTAAAGATTTATAATGGTATAAAAAAATCACAGAGAATCTGATTACAATGTTTTCATTGTGTTTTTATGTAAATCACTGTTTTATTTTACTGTGAACACAGTAATATAATTGTGGATTTTTCTTGAGAAAATCTTTCATTTATCTGGACTAACAGAAGGTTTAGAATTGATTATAAAACAGAAATGTTAATTAATCATCATAAATGTTTTGCAGTGATTTCTCTTAGAGTCTATCAGAAGAAAGATGAAAAGAGGTTATCATATCATGTTGTTGAACAACCACAGAATTTTAACCTTGGGCTGGCGCCGGCTGGAAAATCTTTTCTTTCTCTGACTCATCTCTAAGCCTAAGGGCGGAACCAAAGATCGTCCGTTTCTTTTACTAACCCGGACGGCTTTGAGCGACACACTCTTCTTCCTGATTCCAACCTAGGAAGACAGCTGGGATTCTCTCCAGAGAAACCTCAGTTTGGCTTAATGTCTGATCCCATGAGCTAATTAGGGAAGACTTCACAGCCAGGGACCCGGCACGCCTGCCGGTGGTCTCAACGTGAGGCTTCAAGTCTCTAAGTGCGTTTTTAACTCCCGAGGGGAGATTTTATTTTGGAAGGAGGAACTGGATACGGCTTGAATTTTTCGGGCTTGGACTGAAACAGATGAAAGTTACCTGGAAAAACACCTGGTCACCAATGACCGGTAAGCGAGCCAACATCAGTTCCCTGACTGATCGGAGGCGAGCCAGCTCCTACCCCGAGGGTGCCTTAAGAAGTCATCACCAGGTAAAGCTGATGTGTTCTGAGTGACATGTCATGTGGACCCTGAGTGCAGAAAAGACGTGCAGTTCCGGTTGACCCAAACTTTGATAAAAGTAAAAGTCGTAGTAACATAATCTTACTTTCCTCCTTTTCTTGTTCTTAATTTGCCAAAACTTAAGCTAAAAGTGCCAGTAAAATTGTTTGGTTGTTAACATCAGAACTAACGTTTTACTGTTCTGTATAAGTAATCTGAGTTGATGTGAATTGAAATTCGGACGCGGGTTTTATCTCATTTAACTCTGACGCCTGTTATAGGAATAACCACAATCAAGTGTAACATGATCTGTTCAATTTGTGTAAATAAATGATTGCATAGTCTTTTATGAATAAACTTGAAGTCGTCTGAACGTTCACTTATTGTGTCACTTTTCACTTCACACAGTCAAGATATTAACAAGTAATGAGAAATATCTTGGTAAAAGTTTTCTTCATAACCTTGTGTATGAGAGATGTGGGAAAAGCTTAATTCACCTTAAGCTCACTCTTGCACTTGTAATGGGATGTTTATTGAATAACTTTGATATTGCGAGCACCTTTTCTAGTGGTGAAACAGTTTGTTGTAGGGATAAAGTAAGTTGGCACGACCTGTCATGGATTAAACCAGACTTTTTTTGGTTTCTGTCTTAAAGTAATTTTCTTTTATGTTACCCGAAATAGAAAATGAAACTCAAATCATTTTTAAAATTTCGTTCAGCACGTTTTGACACTATGGATGAGAAACGCTTTGTATTTTAATTTTTAATAACCAGCCGGTCGAGGCAGATGATCTCCTGTCCTGAGCCTGGTTCTGCTGGAGGTTTCTTCCTGATTAGCAGGGAGTTTTTCCTCTCCACCGTTTGCTCAGGATGGGAGACTGTGATGAAGTGATTCAACACAATCTGCTGGTTTCTTCTTTAGATTGTTCTTTTTATGTACAGTGCCCTGAGACGTATGTTGTGACTTGGCGCTATATAAATAAACTTGAACTTAATTTTAATTTCTATATTTTACAACAAAAATCAAATAACCACTCGTTTCTTGTTTTTTAATACCCGTTTCTAAAATGAAAATCCAATGACGAAAAGATACACTGACCCCCCTAGAAGGAATAGCTGATCTTACTGTTCATTTATTTGTTTCACAGTTTCTGTTGATCTAATTGAATTTATTGGTTTTATGAACAGAGATGGAGCTCTGTTGTGCTCTTGGACAGATTGTACAGTAACAAGAAATACATTTGTAGGGGTCACCTCGAGTCAAATTATCAAGGAAGTGTCTTGGACTCTCAGTCCTCTGATGGGCCTTCGAAGGGACAAAAACTCTGTTCCACTTAGAACTGTATTTAGGCCACCCCAGGCCACTTTCCTTCTAAA
>NW_013953325.1:45393-48663 GCF_001266775.1 Austrofundulus limnaeus
GTGCTGTACAATCAATCAAAGTTTTATTTAAAACCTGGGTTCCAGTCGAGGCCTTGTCTTCTGGTTACGGCTGACGTGGACGTAAACGAGTCAAAGAGCACGCCTTGGGGTCCCCTGTTCGACGGTCTAAAGACAGATTCTCCAGCAGCACCCCCACCTCCCTGGCAGGTGACAGAACATCATCTCAAGGTAAAAGCTGGCTGTGTGTGACGTCGAGGTCTGACCAAAGCTGAGCACAGAACGCTTCGCCCTTCTGGTTAAACCCACATTATTTAAGATTAAGTGTAGAAAAGCTAACATCTTTCTTCCACCCCTTTTTCTTAACCTTGCCCTTGCCAACTCCTAAGATAAACAGCCTCAAATGTCTGGTGTTTAACATCTAAACTGACATTTGTGTTTCTATTAAAGTGTGGTTAACAATTAAGAAGTTAAAAGCTTGTCGGTCCCAAAACTTTTATAGGAAATTAATTATTCACAATCAGGTGTACTCTAGTTAAATTTTGTATGATTTGTAAAATACACGATCGCATATTATGGTTTAAATCATGATTCACTGACTGAGACTTACTTTTTGTGTCCATTCATTCTTGCACTAAAGAAAAGTTTATCCAAACATTAAAAGAGATCCTTGCTAATTAAATTACTCTTATAACCTTGTTATAAGAAGTGTAAGCTAAACCCTTACACATTTATTTTAAGATCTGGTTAGTTTTAGAAACAGAAGGTTTAGAATTAGTTGACGTCTAATTACGAATGCCAGAACAAAAAAAATCAAAGCACAGTCTGAGTCACAGTGAGGGGATTTTGTTTTTGTTACAAAGAGATACAAACAGGAAGTGCTCTGAAAAGGAAAAAAGAAGAAATCCAGCATATTATTTAAGTTTCTAAAGCATTTGAAGAATCCAGAAGCCAACTCTGGATGGTTTGTTTCCAACTTATGCAAATGCTGACTCAGCATTCAGTAATGGACCAACTACTGACTGCTTCAAAATTCACACCATTGTTTTTAGTTTGTATTTTCTTCTGTACACGCTTTACAATCAAATGCCTTCTGCGTTCTTTGTCATTTTAACCATCAAGTATCAAAAGGTGAAGTATGATGGGAAAAGTATAGGTCTTTTATACCTTTTTAAATATTAGATTTTATTTAAAATAGAATTCCTATTGAAATACATTGAAATCTTTTCTATTCCATCTATTTACATTGTTCTCTTTCTGTAGCCTAACACTGACTCTTAGCCTAAACCTAATCACACAATTAAAGGGGCAATATTATGTGTTTCTCAGGCATATATTTTAAATTCTATACCATTATAAAGTAACTATGTCACCTTAGGTTATTAAAATGTTGTTTTTATGTTTAAATAAAAATACACTTGACTTCTCATCATTTCCGTTTCTAAACACCTTGAAATTGTCCTCCGTCTCTTTAAGAACCTCCTGATCCCGTCACGCCCATTTCAACACATCATTATAGCTGCTTCTCTCTTGTTCACAAGCTGGAGCATTGTAGCATGTTTTGTTGTAATGATAATAAAAAAGCAGCAAAATTATACAATATTGGTTTTGGAATATTGCATCTCTGGACACATATGAACCTTACTGTCGGACAGGAATGAAACTTTTCTAAAGAACCAGAGCGATTACAGAGACAACGCTGGTAAGATTATCCACACACAGAAGCTCGGTGTGGGGGGATGCTCTGTGTTGACGAAGCTCTGTTCAGAGACACAGCCCTAAAGGTGGTTCTAGTCTCAACCAGTCGTTTTTACTCCCCTGCCTGCTGTCTCAGAACACTACAGGATTTCTCAAACGCATGAATGAGTCAAAGCAAGACTCTGGGCATGCTTTTGATGAGAGGATAACATTATAACATGATATAAAACTCAGAGTTGATTTTACATGATGTTGCCCCTTTAAACAATGGTGTTCCGCCATATTAGAACCAGTTTTTGGTCCCCAAAAGGATGTCTGAGGCTTACTGCACGAATCTAGGATAAGGGATTAAGCCAGGATTTAGGTGTAAACCTGAATTAATTAAGCTTTGAATCGGTTGCATGAGCTACGAAGCACTTACGTTTCTGTAGTAACAAGTAGGGGTGTAAGAAAATATCGATGCACTGAAATATCGCGATATTTCATTTCCCGATACTGTATTGATATTCTAAAGTCCTGTATCGATTTTTAATTAAGGTTTAAAACGTCAACTTTCCTGCCAGCCGTTCATTTTTATGTTGTAGTTAAGCCTCTGACCACTAGTTGGCAGCAGTGAGCCAGCCATTGGGCTCCTCTACCTCTTGAGCACCAGAGAGTAAGGCTAGCATTAGCATTGTAAGTAAACATTAGCTTCATGCTTCGATAGCTGAATCTGAGCAGAAAAGACCGACACCCTCTGCCTTCAAAGCTGAGGTAAGGTTACAAACAGTTACTTATTTGTCACAATGTCTGTATTTTAAACCAAATTAAGTGTCTCCTGCGCTCTTTTTTCCAACTTTAGTCAGCCTTCATGTTACAGAAGGCTAGCGCATGTCTATGTAATAGAATTTTATGAGACAACGAATTTTGGTTTTTCATTTTTTTTCCAGTAAGAGAGAATAGAACTTTTGGACCAAAAAAAATATCGCAATATATCATCTTGCTTACAGTATCGCAATATATCGGGATATATCGTATCGTGACCCCTCTGTCATGATATGTATCGTATCGCCAAATTCTTGCCAATACACAGCCCTAGTAACAAGTGCTCTGAAACTAACCTGATCAGGTTTAAAGTTAAGCTTATTTAATCTGTTAATGTTTCTGAGCAGTAGAGTCATTTTACTTCAGAAAAATGTTCCTCTAACCAAGTTTTACAGTCTTATATCAGCTAAAAAGTACTTTTTGATCTTGTTTTTAGAACCATATACTAAACAAGATCAGAATTGTTGGATTATTAATCTTGTTAATTTGAAAAAAAAATTACTTCTGGAAGTCTGATCAAGTGCAACTGTCAAACTGATGATTATTAATTATTATTCATTTGAAAAGAATAAGGGTCTAATCTGGTATTTTTAACTTATTTTTAGAAGCCTAATTTTTGCAGTGTCTGATCAGAAATCAGTTCTTCATACACTTTTATTAAATTTATCCGGCAAGTCTGAAATTTTTTTTCTTTACTTCAAGAAGACTTACCAAGTGTCAAACTGCAGATTATTAATTATTATTCATTTGAAAAGAATAAGGGTCTAATCTAGTATTTTAAACTTATTTTTAGAAGCCTAATTTATGTAT
>NW_013953325.1:48919-52568 GCF_001266775.1 Austrofundulus limnaeus
CACACACACACACACACACACACACACACACACACACACACACACACACACACACACACACACACACACACACACACACACAATCTCTCTGCCTTCACCTTTGGGTGATTTAAAAAAAAAATAAAATCACTAAAACAGCAAAACTGTGGCTCACCCTCCCCCACAACATCAGAGCAGAGCTGCAGCCCCCTTTGAGCAAAGCCTGGTTCTGACAGGACTCAGATCACTCTGACCCACATCATTAGCTGTTCTGCATTGAGATATTTACACTGAACAAACAGGGGGTCAGGTCTGCATATAAAAACCCAGGGAGCAGGCTCAAACTCAGGTCAAAAAACAAAGATTTGGTTAACAAAGAAAAATGCTGACGGGGCAGAAAACTTACTAAAACAAACGAACATGAAAGAGAACGAAGGACAAACTGAACTGGCTTTGAGAAACATCATGAAAAGTCAGGGGAGTGAAGACAGGAAACAGAATTAAAGGTGAGCTAACGAACATCAGAACCAGCACACATGAAGGGGAGGAGCTGGGGAAGAACACCGGAAAAAAACAAAGATAACAGTTGGAGTTGGTTATAGATTTAGTTACTTATTTAAATTTATCTAACTTTTTTCAGATGTAAGGGGCTTTTTTCAGTATTTAACACATCAGAAAATATTTAATGATTACCATGTTTTAAAGTCGTACAGAAACTGTGTTGTATGCAGTTGGTTGTTAATACAGCAGCTGTGTCTAGTTGCACTTTTAAAAAACTGTCATGTTAGAAAAGAAATGATGTGTTAGTTGCGTTTTTGGCTTTGAACCCAATGCAGAAAGACTTGGATGATGTTCAGCTACTCCTGCTCCAAACATCAGCTAATTATCTGTAAAATGGAAGGAGTTAGTTGTGTTTTTTAACTTTAGTAGCTAAGGTAACAATCATTAATAGGCTGACATTTAAAGTTGATCAGGTGTGGCTGCAGAGGCTCCATCTACATCCTGCAGAGGCTCCATCTACATCCTGCAGAGGCTCCATCTACATCCTGCAGAGGCTCCATCTACATCCTGCAGAGGCTCCATCTACGTCCTGCAGAGGCTCCATCTACGTCCTGCAGAGGCTCCACCTACGTCCTGCAGAGGCTCCATCTACATCCTACAGAGGCTCCATCTACATCCTGCAGAGGCTCCATCTACATCCTGCAGAGGCTCCACCTACATCCTGCAGAGGCTCCACCTACGTCCTGCAGAGGCTCCACCTACGTCCTGCAGAGGCTCCACCTGCAGAGGCTCCATCTACATCCTGCAGAGGCTCCATCTACATCCTGCAGAGGCTCCATCTACATCCTGCAGAGGCTCCATCTACATCCTGCAGAGGATCCATCTATATCCTACAGAGACTCCATCTACATCCTACAGAGACTCCATCTGCATGCTGTAGAGCAGTGGTTCCCAACCCTGGTCCTGAAGTACCCCTAAACAGCATGTTTGACTTGTTTCCCTGCTCTTCAGCAGGTCTTCAGAAGATTGTTAATCACTCATTCATTCAAACCAGGTGYRTYAAATCAGGGAAACATCTAAAAATCACTGCTTTAAATGTTGACCAACAAACTCCTCAAGAGCTTCTCTGAGCTTGATGAGACATTTTCGAAATAGAATAATGACTTAATTTTATGTTTTTTAGTGTTGCCTCTGGAAGCCATTTATTCTTTACCATTTATTAGTAAATAATAAATCAGATAACATGTATTAAAGAAGTGATTCTCAACCCTGATCCTCAAGGACTCATTTCCTGCATGTTTAGATGTTTCCCTGATTTGACACACCTGGTTTGAATGAATGAGTGATTAACAATCTTCTGAAGACCTGATGAATAGCAGGGAAACAAGTCAAACATGCTGGATAGGGGTCCTTGAGGACCAGGGTTGGGAACCACTGCTGCAGAGGCTTGGTCAGAATTAAGGCCATATGTTGTTGTTTTTGTCCAGGTCCTGTTAATTCTGACTATATCTGCTCAGGCCTGTTTCACTGTGTGTGAAACTGAAATTAACTTTGAATTCCCTGATTTCAGTTTCAGACGTATTGTTCATAGGTACAGCTGCATGACAAAGATAAATACCTCTTTGTTTCAACTGTCCACTGCTGAGGGTGATGTCTTTACGTTTGTCTTTGTATTTGTTTGTCTGTTAGCAAAAATATTTCATAAAACCATGAACAAATTTTAACAAATCTTTCAAAATGTTATAATTCTGTCAGCAAGCAATTAATTTTTGTAGTCATCCCATTTGAAGATGGTCTGCAGAGCTGGCATTAGCAAACCTAAACATGTCAATGACTTTAGGTTTGACCTTTAAGATTCGTGTGGTGGACGACAGTCCTTAACGGGACTCAATAGTCGTGTTTCCATCTAGTTGTATAGTGAATTTTTATCGAACTTTTCAAAATTTACAAAATAAATAAATAAATAAATATTTGAATCTAGACTGTTTCCATCTAGTTTTCCTCTCGACTAGATGCGAATAAACGAGGCTACACAAGGCGTGATTATGTCAGACGAGGCTACGCAACGCATGATTACGTCACGTCAGACGAGGCTACGCAACACGTGATTACGTCAGACGAGGCTACGCAACGCGTGATTACTTCAGACGAGGCTACGCAACGCGTGATTACGTCAGACGAGGCTACGCAACGCGTGATTACGTCAGACGAGGCTACGCAACGCGTGATTACGTCAGACGAGGCTACGCAATGCGTGATTACGTCAGACGAGGCTGCGCAACGCGTGATTACGTCAGACGAGGCTACGCAATGCGTGATTACGTCAAGACGTCGGCGACAAGCTTTGCGGTATTAAACAGGAAGTGAAAATTGATAACTAGCTGAGGCTAATCATCTTGGGACAATGGAGCAATTTTTTTCGTGAATGCCTTGCTATTGGGCAAGTTATTCTATCTATTCAGCTAGTACGGGCTATGTTTAACGCTGCCAGGAGACGAAGGGAAATAAACGCAATGTTAAACTACGCAGCAGAAAGGCACATGCAACTACGCCGGGACAAGGCAGGAAAGCGGAAACAGCTGAACGTCACGAGAGGTAAATATGCGCTACATCAGAATTTATTCGGCAAACGTGTTTCCATCTCCCGTTTTGCGCATTAACTACTTTGCGAATCATCCAAAAACCACCTCAAGCGAGCGTAAAAACTTTTTAGCGAACTGAGTATTTTTTTTTTTTGAATTTTGCTGTTTCCATCCGACTTTTTGTCACATTTTTAATGTGATACTTCTAAATGTGCATCAAAAAGCCTTGATGGAAACACAGTTATTGGGATAAGAGACTGAAATTTAGAGATCCTGAGGACAAACCCCCTCCTTCTGCTTAGCAACCTGAGGGCTATTAGTTGCCTTTTGTAATTCATATGGCTGCAGCTAATCCAGACATGCCCACCGCGCCTGATGATATTTTCACTCTGTTTCTCAAGGGCTCCTGTTTACAAGTTTTTGCTCTGAAGATGTGATGTGTTGCAAAAAACATAACTGGATGCCACTGTAATTTTTAGAGCAACAGTAAAAAATTGTAAATATAGTATCTGATTCAAGTATTATGTGTTTAGTAAGGTTTTGTCAGAGTTGTAAAGTAATTAAGTACAAATACTTTGTTACTGTAC
>NW_013953325.1:54895-57818 GCF_001266775.1 Austrofundulus limnaeus
GTGCAGCAGACGGTTGTTGTCCGGTGCAGCAGACGGTTGTTGTCCGGTGCAGCAGACGGTTGTTGTCCGGTGCAGCAGACGGTTGTTGTCCGGTGCAGCAGACGGTTGTTGTCCGGTGCAGCAGACGGTTGTTGTCCGGTGCAGCAGACGGTTGTTCTCCGGTGCAGCAGACGGTTGTTGTCCGGTGCAGCAGACGGTTGTAAAATCCTCTGTTCTGAGGGAAGAGTGCAGTTTTCTCCACAGCCATCTGTTGGTGCAGCAGCATCAGAGCAGCAACTGACAAATATGAACAAGCTGATCCCAAAGGCTGGCTCCATGACCGCAGGGAGAACAGAAAGAGCTGCTCAACACAATGTACAACTCTACACAACATGCCTGTACTGCAACACTACTTCTGCTCACCTATATATATATATATATATCCTTTAAACTTTAAACTATCCTTCAAACAGAGAAAGAGGCAGTACATTTCTATGGATGTCGCTGAAGATTAAGGTGGACAAATATCCTGAATCAGAACGAAACAAACTGTGGTCACTCTGAAATTGTCTGTATGTTGTTTGGATGTCTGTTTTGTAAACAATGACATTATTTTATCTTTATTTATTCTAACCATCTGTTGGCACCACAAACACTTTGTTCATGAAATGTTCACTTTCTCTTCCCACACATTACAGCCTTTGTTTTCAATAGTTCATATGTGACTTTTTTTTACATAAAGGACATTTTTGGAAAACTTAATTACATAAACAAGTGTTCAGTTTGTTCAGATCAGGGGCCTCATGTATAAACGGTGCGTACACACAAAAAAGTTACGTGCGCCAGGTTCTACGCCCATGTTGGGACGTATCAAAACCAACGTTGCGTGAAAGTGTGCATATATTTACACACTTTTCATCTGCTGTGAGAATGTGCAGCAGACACGCAAAGTTTTTCAGTCGACAGTTTTAACCCACAAAGTCACAAATCTGACCTGAATCCACAGAAATACGGCTCTGTTGTGTTTTCTGGATGTAAGGAGCGTCTGAACACGCTGTTAGATTTTTATTTTAGTTTGAGTTTTTATTGTTTAAACTGAACGATGATGAAACTGAACCTCGGGACTGAAAATCGTTTAACCTCAGACAAGAAAATAGATCAGTCTAAAGATGATCAAAAGAACCTCAGTCCAGTCTGTAAACTGGTTTTATATTTTTGTCACATAATTGAAAACCTTTTGGGTCTCGGGCCAGAAAAACCCGACACATTACGTTCAGCATTAAATAAATAAAATAAAAAAAGGCTGAAGAGAGGGAGCAAAATCGGATGCAAATGGTGGCTCACTGTACGGTAAGAATAATTATTTTTTCTGTTTGTTGTCTTCTGGCTGATGCTGAGTTGAGTTGTGGCCGTAGCACAGCAGGCTCGCGCTTTGGATAGATTCTCACGCCAGCTGGGAAGGTGTTCATATATGTCAACCCATTTGGACATTATTTACCTGTCTCATGAGCCTCAAAAACCTATATTTTTTACTAAAAATCCGAAGGCTACCACTTGTACCTGTGTGTGGGGGTGGGGTGGGGGTCTGTACGTGGAGATGACAGCGCCTGACGTAACGCAGGAGGGAAGGAGAGAGGAAGAATTGGATAACGTAATGTTTATTGGGTTTTTTTTATTTCATTTTTATTTATTTTTTAAAACATCCGTTCAACGTTGTGTTCAACTAAATAGACAACAACTAACCAGGCTTCAACATCACATTCAGGAGATGTCTGTAAATTTCAGGAAAACCTCAGGCTTTGGTTATCACGTGCGAATGCGCCATATAAAACAATGTAACCCCACTCCTTATTTAGACAGTTTTCTCACTCATTCTCCATTTAATGTATAATTTTCCTGCATCTAAAAATCATTTCTGATCCCACAGACAGGAATCGGAGGAGAATCTCACACCTGGACACATTTACATCTATTTTATGATTTAAATGGAGGCGTGTCAGGGGAGGAGTCTCAGGTGTATCAGTTCCACGTTCGTTGGGATGTATAAAGGAAAGGTGCGCAGGAACCTGCGTACACATGGATTAATACATCTGAATGTTTTGGTGCGGCGCACTTTTCTAAATTTGTCCGTACGTCAACTTTTAGTGTGAAAGCTGCGCAATCCTTTATGCATGAGGCCCCTGAACACAGAAGACCCTTGAAGTGATATAACATACAGTAGATACGTTTGTTCCCTTTTAGGGCAGATAAACAGACGGAACCAGTTATTCTATGAAAAATGGGTCAAATCAACTTAAATCCCAAAGTTAGTCTGCTGCCACACTTCATAAGTTAATTCATTTTTTATTTTTCAAATGCATAAAAATAGATAAAGAGGCTTCTTAAATCTTCATTGATGGTCTTTTTCCAAAACTTGTCCAGCGCTTTTCCAGGAAAATAAAAACTTGGACCTGAGCAAGACCCTAAGGTTCATTTAAAATAACCTATAAAGTGCAATAAAATGAAAAAAGGTAATCAAATTAGCAATAAACATGGTCTGTAGAGTTTCTGCACTCAGACAGTATGTGTTGGTGTAGGCTGATACGGCAGGTTTGACGACAGTTTCTGTGGTAGTGTTTTGTCCTTTTCCAAGTCTTACTCTTGTTTTAAACTTCTGTCTCCCTCCAACCAATAATCTTCTGTCTGCATCTCTGTGAGGCGGGAAACTGTCCTCTGGAAGGCAAACTTCTCTTCTTCACCACTGAAGATGGACAGGCTGCTGGCCTCCTCCTGCACACAAAACGTTCATCAGCTGATTGTCTTTAATGGATCCCCGATTAGTTTTAACATTAGACTTTATTTGATAAAAATATATTTTAACTGTAAAATAAAAGACTAAAAATACTGTAGGCTGTTTAGTTTTGTAAATTTTTTAAAGTATATTTTAACACGGACAGAGCCATTT
>NW_013953325.1:58794-61924 GCF_001266775.1 Austrofundulus limnaeus
ATGTTTATTAAATAAAGTCTAATGTTACAACTAATCAGGGATCCCTTTTAGAATATTGTGCAAAACTTCAGAGAAATCATCTGTATGAAAAATGTCATCTGTATGGTGTCATACAGATGAATTGAAATAAGAATAAACTAAGTGATGCAGGTGTTTCTGATACTGTCCGACTGTTTTATGAGGAAACTGTCCTCCAACCAGCCAGTCGAGACAGATGGTCTCCTGTCCTGAGCCTGGTTCTGCTGGAGGTTTCTTCCTGATTAGCAGGGAGTTTTTCCTCTCCACTGTTTGCTCAGGATGGGAGACTGTGATGAAGTGATTCAACACAATCTGCTGCTTTCTTCTTTAGATTGTTCTGTTTATGCACAGTGCCCTGAGACAACGTATGTTGTGACTTGGCGCTATATAAAGAAACTGAACTGAACTGAATTGAATAGAATTGAATTGTGTAGGAATCCTCACCTGTCTGACCAACAGCAGTCACAGCATATAACAGTTTTTATTACTTTCTGAAAAACACTGACCTGCAGCTAGAGGCAGACCAACAGAACTTTTCCCATAAATGATGATCTTTAGAGATCAGGGCAGCTGATATACAAAACCTACTTTTAAATTTTAGGTCAATATGCATTTATCAATACAACTACAACAAAAATTGCTTAACTAAAATATATATTCAACAACTCTTAGAAGAACCTACACACCTAAAAATAACAGGAAAAGAGCAATCTCTCTTCAAATATAAAGAAAACTAGAGAAATTGCATTTCCTGCGAAAATGTTAGTGTGAATGCTTCTTACTGAAAACTGTAGCTGAAAGCTGCTGAAAGGGAGCTGAAAATGTTTAATAGCAAAACTGTTAATGCAAGTTCAATTTGAAAAGCTGAAAGAAGCATAAAAAAGGCAGAAATTAACAGAAGAATTACAGAGATGAGCAAAAATATAGGTGAAATAGCAGAAAAAAAGCTAAAATTTGCATTAAAATAAGCTAACGGTAGCAGCCACAAGTTGTAATTAGCACACAGATGTTGAAAGTTTTGTAAAAGATTAACAGACAAAAAGCATAAAAAGTACTAAAAAGTAATAATCTGTTGTAAAGTAGCTAAACAGCCAAAATGTGCAGTAAAACAGCTAAAATGTGCAGTAAAACAGCTAAAATGTGCAGTAAAACAGCCAAAATGTGCAGTAAAATACCTAAAATGTGCAGTAAAACAGCTAAAATGTGCAGTAAAACAGCTAAAATATGCAGTAAAACAGCTAAAATGTGCAGTAAAACAGCTAAAATGTGTAGTAAAACAGCCAAAATGTGCAGTAAAACAGCTAAAATTTGCAGTAAAACAGCTAAAATGTAGCTGGAAATTCTTGAATTAGCGTAACGAAGCATAAGGAGCACAAGTTAGCTGAACTTAAAAATAAATATAAAGCTACTTTACTTTATTGTACAGAAGAGAAGGGATTTAACTTAAATATGAGGTTTTTTGTTCCTTTCATTCTTCTGTATTAGGTTATTATTATCCTTATTGATATTGGTTATTGTTATCTTAGTATCATTGTAATCATTAGTTGTTGTTGTTTTTTCACGGTGGTCATTTAAGATCGTCATCAGTATTACTTTATTATTAATATGAAATTATATATTTTCTGTTTTTCCTGTGTTATGAGTGAGTTTGTAATCATTTTGTCTGATTAGTAATTTGTTTGTTGGCAGAGTATGTTGAACAGGCAAGAAATAATCATAACATGGTTTCAGCTGCACATTTATAAATCAGTGCATCTGCAAGTAAAACACTTCATTAAACTGAGATAAGGGGCAGGATTAAATGTTTTCTCCTTTTCAAACAGAAAAGTGGTGGTTTTTGGGTTCTTGGTTATGTATGCATATGTTTTATCTTTTTTCTACTGATTGCTTGTTTTTTTTAACTTTTTTAAATCTGTTTGAAATATTTTTTAAATAAAAAATAAAATAACTTAGCAAAAATAAGTTGCAATAGCTGCAATTAAATGTGTATTTAGCTTAAAAATGATTACTTCAGCTAATAACAGCTGAACATTAGCTAAAATTGTAGCAAATAGCTGAATATAGCAGAAAGCAACTGTAAGAAGCAAAAATAATCTGAAAGAAACACAAAAAAGTAGAAAATAGCAAAAGAATAGCAGAAACAGAATTATAGCTGAAATAGCAGAAAAAAAAGTTTAAATTAGCACAAGGAAGTAAAAAATTGCAGAACCAGAAGAAAAGCTGTAAGGTGCTGTAAAGATTTATAAACATTTTGAAGGATTTTAAGGGTGATGAAAACAGCTCCACTCATTTTCAATGGGAAAAGTGTGTCTGAAAAAGTGAAATAGCTAAAAAAGAATAAATAGCTAAAATACCAAAAGTCGTATTAACGTTTTGATATTTAAATTGTTGGACCAGAACATCTACTCAGATTTAATTATACACAGGTGGGCTCTGACTTCTAAGGTGGATTTTCGTTTGGGGTCTGTAAGACCTCATTTTGTAATAACAACACATTATATAATAATATAATAAAATTAGGCTTCAAAATATAATGAACTCACACTGAAACTGCATTATGTAATAAATGACACAAAATGTAATAAAAGTCTTCAACACATTATGTAATAATGTTATTACATTTTGCGGCAATTATTACAAAATGTGGTGGTGTAATTAATAATCTGGTGCTTTATGTAATAAACTATTAAAAACCAGTATTTCTGTTCATCCTAATCAATATACTTGTAATAACTGTCATGTTGCAAATACTACATAAGTAAATGTTTATAACTTTGGTGAATAAACACAGAACTTCTCATCTTTTATTTGCATTTTCAGTCAAATTCTTGTGTATATGGATGTATGGAGCAATCTCACAGATTTTTTCATGTTTTATGGAATCTTTCAAAAACTTAGTTTCTAATTTATTCAACATGTCAGAGCCTGTAGGACGTTAAAAACAATGATTAACATCAAATATTCACTTCCAGCCCACTCTGTTAGAAACAAGTTCTTCAACCCTCATTTCCTTCTGAGACAGAAGCTGACAGTCCACCTGCACCGCCCCCCCTCTGCGGCTGATGGTCCACCTGCACCGCCCCCCCTCTGCGGCTGATGGTCCACCTGCACC
>NW_013953325.1:63129-64620 GCF_001266775.1 Austrofundulus limnaeus
GAGTTTTCTACAAAGTGGGATAATTTCTGTAACAGGGATCAGGACAGTAAATCTGAAAATGCAAATAAAAGATGAGAAGTTCTGTGTTTATTGACCGAAGTTATAAAGATTTACTTATGTAGTATTTGCAACATGAAAATTATTACAAGTATGTTGATTAGGATGAACAAAAATACTGTTTTTGTTTGTTTATTACATAAAGCACCAGATTATTACACCACATTTTGTAATAATTGCCGAAAAAATGTCATAACGTTATTACATAATGTGTTGAAGACTTTTATTACATTTTGCGTCAATTATTACATAATGTGGTTTTAGCATGAGTTTATTACATTTTGAAGCCTGATTTTATTACATCATTACATTGTACGTTGTTATTACAAAATGAGGTCTTACAGGGTATCAACGTAAAGGTGTTGAATATAAACACACCACACTTCTCAAATCTTCATTTTTCTTCCACTTTTGGTTTGTCACATAAAATCTCAGTAAAATATTTAAAGTTTGTGGTCGTAATGGGACAAAATGTGGAAAATCCAAAGCAGTATGAAAGCACAGTGAAGTGAAAAAGTCACTACATTCCTCTGAGACTGTGAAACTGGTGCACAGTTCCAGTGATGTTAGAGGCTGAGTCAGCTGACCCGTTTTCAGACTCGTCCTCGGCTCCTCTGAGCGACAGATGCTTTAATTATTCAGATTTCTCTCTGACAGCTCCCACTCATCATGCAGAAAAGAGAGCAGTTCTCACCCTTTTCAGCCCCAGGTCATCCATTAGAACGTGGCTCTCATCCTGACAGTGATCCATGTCGTGTACAAAAATATTCTCCAGTGGCTGATCTGCAAGAATCACCAGGCGCACCTGGATGGGGAGAACCAGTATTTATCCTGTGTGGTAGAAAAGGTTGCGCAGACGTAACGACTGCAGCGTACCTTGTGCTCGTACAGGGTATCCACCAGCGTTATGAGGCGCCTGGCCTGTGTCTTCTTGTTCAGCGTCAGCAGAGGAATGTGTCTGATAAAAACTGTGTCAAACAGACGGCACATTTCCAGGTAATCACTGGCCCCTAAAGGCTGAAAGAGACCCAGAACAGAAAAGGTACTTTACATTTTAAAACATTAAGCTCTTTGATTTGGTTTCAATTTTACAAACAAGTAGAAATTTGTCTTTACTAGAAAGTTGTAACATCAGTCGTTAGCGAAATATCTCATAAAGTAGTGGACACATTTTACTAAAATATTTAGAAACTAATCAGTCAATGTACAAATGAAGCTGATTAAGATTTAAGGTCAAAATGGCTGCCAGAGCAAAGCAACTTTATAAAAACACAAATAAATGTAACTGATTTAACTGCATTTGAGCTAAAGAGTGTTGTGGTAGCTGAGAGTCATGAAGAACACACTGAGTAACGACACATCTTACAAGATCCAATGAATGGCTCACATGCATTTGACAAATATAAGATAAATATGGATTTCTTGAAAATGCAT
>NW_013953325.1:70090-75665 GCF_001266775.1 Austrofundulus limnaeus
ATATTTATGTTTGTGGTTGTAATGTGACAAAATATGGAAAAGTTCAAGGGGTATGAATACTTTTGCAAACCACTGTATATAAATAAACTGAATTGAATTGAATTAAAAATAACTAAGTTATCTCTGAGTGAAATACCTCAGGAGGATTTACTGCTTTGATTAAAGCTCAGTGTCTTTATKGGGAAAGCTCTGGGTCCATCAGAGGCTCTGTTCACACAGGTTCTTTATCCATCCCCACTCCACATAAACCATGGAGGAAATATTTCTGATAGTAAACATTTTACTATAAAGTTAAACCGGGAATCATCACCACATTAACTCAGTGTTGCCAACTTAGTGACTTTGTCACTAGATTTAGCAACTTTTTAGACCCCTTTAGTGACTTTTTGAGAAAAAAGTCGCTAGATTTGTCCGACAAATGTTTTTAGAGACTTTTAGGAGATTTGTCGACAGCATTTTCCAAGCACTTTTTTCCTTTCCTCCTCTGTTCCTCCGCAAGCAGCGAGCGAGAAGGTAAGCCCCTCCCCCTTCCTAAAGCCATCCGACTCACTGAAGCCTCGTGCAGCAACCCCCACCCCTACCCCCACCCCTGGCTGAAGTCAGCTGAGAGGAGAGACCGCTGCAAATGAATCACGCATGCGCAAAGCTGCGACTGCTTCTGTCTGGTTTACAAAGTGGGATGTAATATTTATTGTAATGGTTTTCTCTGGTACTGTCTCTGTAAACTAAATCTGTGGACCCTTCTGTGTTTGACTGACAGATCAGTCACTTCACCTCTTCCTCCCTGTGTCTCCTGACATCGAACTGTCTGCAGATGAAATTTAAGATTCCCACAAATTTAATTTATGTGGATCTAAGCATTAAAATTAAAAAAATTATTTTTATTTCATTAAGTTTAATTGCAGTTCTAAACATATTTAGTGTTTTTATTCACTTTTTTCTCTTCATCATCTCTCTTATAGCTCAGATCACAGTTATTGGCAAACATCCAACTATGAAAATTAAGTGATTATGTCATCTAGCGACTTCTAGTGATGTTTAGGACAGCCAATAGGGACTTTTCTTGCTCAGGAGTTGGTAACACTGCATTAACTCTAACTGAGCTGAACATTTTGACGTTTGAAATAAGTAATATTCTTCTGTACAGAATAATAAAACCAGGAGCGTAAATGCTGACTCAGCTTTAAAAGTATCAGGACTCACTCTGTCACACAGCTCCTCAAACGTACAGTCGGCAATGGTCCCACATGCTTTCCTCAGGCGCACTTTACGATTGTGAACATTTAAAACCCGCGGTCGTGTTACTGCAGAGAAAGGATTCATGCGTTCAGTGATGGAGACATGATCACACAAATGTTTGTTAAATCTTCACTTACTGTCATTCTGCTTAAAAGCCAACTGGTCAAACATCTTATCTAGTGTTGCTTCAACGTCAGGCTCACTGGAGCTACAAAAAACAGAGAGGAAATGTTTACAGACAGAAAACTGACAATAATCCACACTTGAACTACAGCTCTTACAGAAAATAGAGTTTTCCAGCTGAGGGTCGATTTTGTTTGCGGTAGTCAATCCCAGAGTCCAGGCGAAGAGTTTGGCAATATTTCTGAAACCAAAAAAAATTTTTTTTCTGTGTATGTTTTATATTTAGTAGAAAAACTATTGTTTATTTTCTCACCTGTAACACTGCAATGAAAGGCACGAAGTTGACTCTCTGCAGTCCGTTTTTATACAAGTCTGAGGGACGAGCAAACAAAAGATTTACTGTAAAAAAACAACTCCTGTTAAATACAAAAACTTACAAGATTTGAAATCTTTATCCACCTTTATTGTGACTTACTGTATATCCTGTATAATTCAGCTTGAATAGTTGAAACTTTCAGAAAGTACTCTTTAGGAATTAAATAGTGATGTTCGATACTGCCAGTTTTCTTTCCGATACTGATACTGAGTAAAATTTGGCTGGTATCGGTGATACTGATCCGATACTGATACTTTGATAACACACATAATGTGCCTGGTAAAGCAGCGTTTTTTAAAAAACTGCTTCATAAAAAATACATGACATAGTAATTTATTTAATTTAAAAGTCTTTTTAACACCAACCTTATATTTATTTAGCACAATTCTTATTCTAAAGAAATATAATTTTGAATAGTGAATAAAAGTGAGCGAAAACAGTCTAAAAGTTGTTACTTTGTATATTTTGTAGCATTGTTTGTGGGTTCGCAAGGTCCTTGGCCAGAACTAATCCTGTTTGGGGGCCGTGGCATGAAAAAGTTTGAGAACTAGAATGTAATTACAATTAGACAAAGCAGATTTTATGTTAAAATGACCTGCCATACCTCTACAGACTGAGTGACTGAGCACGTGTCACTGTGCTTATGCAATACCCAAGTGGAAGAAAAAGTAGTTCCCTCCAACCACATTTGATTTAGACAAGATTTGAATAGTTTAGTTATTTTCCACTATTTTCCTGATAATGTGAAAACATTAAGTGAAATAACTGAAGTATCAAAGTATAGATAGTTTGATTTTAGTATCAATTCTAGAACATAAAGTTCTGGTATCGGTAGGATCGATATTTCAGTATCAATCTGTACATCACTAGAAGTAAATCTATTAATGATGGCCCAAGAATTGGGAGGCAGCGTGTTTTTTTAGAATCACACTGAACAAAAAGGTATTTGACTGTAGTTCTGAGCCGAGCCACGCAGCTGAATGACAGACTTCATGATTCTAAAATATAAATCCTACCCTGCAGCAGAAACTCTGCATTGAGGCGCTGCGACTCATTTCTTCACATGAAATATTTAAAAGAGACCAATTATGGGTCCTAGAAATTTTTATGGTATGTCTGTGGGCTATCCAGACCATGTTCATTCAATTTAATGCACAAAATAATTCTCAGATAATAAAATTTCCCATTTTCTAGTTCTGCCTGCTCTGACTTCCCTTCAGAAGAGCTGTTTATGTTAATGAGCTCTGTTGGTAACGCCCTCCAAAAATCTGTTGACATTAACTCCGCCCCTCAAAGCCAGCGTTTACGTTAGCATGGCTAATAATAGCAGAAGCTCCGTTGTACAACCATATGAGACCCAGAGGCAGAGTCGGTCCCAGCTTTTTTTTCCTCCTGCTCCTCTGCTCTGCGCTCACTCTGCATGCTGTTACCAGAGCAGGGAGCAGCAGCGGTCAAAGTACCTCAGAAACTCGAACAAATAGGTTTTAACAAGGCTTTAATAAGCTAAACAATAGAGGTACATGAGAAAACGTGTTCATAACGAACAAAAATAAATAAATAATTAAATTGTGTCTGTGCCGGTCTCAAACCCTGGTCTCCTGTTCTCTGGTCCAACACTCTACCCATTGCCCTGTTGGAGGCTTGTTGTGAAATGAGCTGTGCATTGCACAACAACACAGTGATGGCTTTTTATACTGAGGAGGTGGAGCTTCACCTGGGGGTTGCTAGGTAAGGGGCTGAAAGCAGGTTCCGGTGGGTTGTCGTACGGCTTGTATAAATAACGGAAGTATAAAACTTGTCGTTAATATACATTAAAAATACATTTACTTACAGTAAATATGCCCCTGGGTGCATTTTTTTGCTCCTATGACTGTTTTTTTAAGAAGTACATACCCAAAGTTGAGTAAAAAAACCTTTAAAAAGTGAATTTTTGCATTATAGGTCCCCTTTAATAAATAAAGCTATAAGTTCTGGCATTTACTCATAAGATCCTCTGTGTTTACAGTCATTTACACATTCACAATTTCTTTGCATGTAGTAAATCCATTTTTACAGCCCACTACATATTTAGACAGTTTTCTCACTCATTCTCCACTTAAATCATCATTTTCCCATAGCGCAGTTAGGAGAATCTCACAGACTGGACATATTTGTGCTGAGCCCGCGAGGGGACATGGACAATTTTTTTTCTTTTTGTGTTCCCGCGCAAAAGCATGGTGTTACCTCGCAATACCTTTTGTGTTCCCTCGCAAAAGTATTGCGTTACCTCGCAATACCTTTTGTGTTCTCTCGTAAAAGTCGTTAATCACTGTTGTGCCTGCCGGTTTATTAACAAAYTCAYATGTTCACCATTAGCGAGTTAGCCTACTGCTTTAATTCAGCTTCAAAATGAATATATCACACAGCCACGCATGGAAGTATGTCATATGTTGATATTTTAACACAGTGCAGCCACGCAATCAATCAATGTCAATTTTACGAACTTGTGGCGACACATCCTGTTTTGGCAACCGGATATTTCAAAATAAAAGTCTGATTTAATTCAGTTCATATACAAATCAAAGTTTTGCATGCATGGGAACGCAAAACAATAATGCGAGGAAACGCAAAGGTATTGTGAGGTAACGCAAAAGTATTGCGAGGGAACGCAAAAGAAAAAAATCCCCCATGTCCCGTCGCGGGCCCCGTACATTTGCATCTATGTTACAGATAGAAATGGGGGTGTTTTGGGGGAGGAGCCTCAGGTGCGTCAGTTCCATGTTCATTGGGATGTATAAAGGAGTGCAGATACATGCATGATTTTGTACATCTGAATATTTTTGTGCAATCGCACTTCTCCACTTTTGTCCGTATGTCAGCTTTTAGTGTGAAAAGTTTGCACTCTTTTATACATGAGACCCCTGATCTTAGTTCCTCCAGAACCTCCAACACCTGGTCTCCTCAGGTCCTAGATGTTTACAGACTGATGGTAAAACAGCAGGTGTTTCACAGAGAGAAACATTTCTGCCTTCAAATTCAGAACTTTATTTTTTCCAAAATAACGGTACAGTGTCTTAGTTTAAACTTTTGGTATGGTTACTGTGTTTCATTGTAAATAAAAATCTGTTTATGAGATTTTTATTTTTATTTCCATTTAACACAGTGTAGAAACTTTCTCATAAATGTGGTTGAACATCTCATCCATTTAACAGTTTTTTTTTTGTAAAAACTCCCACTCTTAGGTCAGAAATGATGTTAAAGCTTTTTGAATCACCTTCAGGGGGACGATTTGAGGTTGCCACGACAACAACACCGTTCAGAAACAGATTCTCAAAAAGCTGCTTTAGAATCATGGCATCAGCAATATCAGTCACCTGAAATGAGTGTTAAACATATTATTAGCTACATTTACAGCTGAGATAAAACATTTACTGATGCAGTTTCTTTCAAAGATCCTTGAATTGAAAATGTGAAATAATTTAAAAACATTTGAATACAGATATGAACAATCATTGATATATCAGGATATGACAGTGTTTTGGTGTAATGCATACACTTATGTGTGCGTATGTATATGCAAAATCAGTTATAATTATGAAGATATTCGTTATATAATAAGATTTTGTTCATAAGTATTTTATTTTTGGTATACACAAAAGTAAGTGTTTCTATTGTCACTTTGGATGATTAAGTTGTAAGAAGAGACAGGACTTGATAAGCTAGTTGTTCCATCCTGTCCCTTCTCAAACTGTTTGTTTTTTCTTCTTTGTGTGTTTTCTCTTCTTTATATACAGTATATATATAGTATATACAGCGAGTAAAATAAGTATTGAACACGTCACCATTTTTCTCAGTAAA
>NW_013953325.1:77063-80632 GCF_001266775.1 Austrofundulus limnaeus
TCTATCTATCTATCTATCTATCTATCTATCTATACACACACACACATACATATAAAACATACAAAAATGTTATGTTGAAGATAAATAAATAAAAACTAAAATAAAAATGGACCTGAAACTCATCAAAGCACAGCAGACAGGCCTCCTCGCTGATCTCCTCAGCTACTGGAGCTATGGGATCATAAGATTTGGCCATTTTTCCTGCCTTCCTTTTGGGCATGCTCTGCTTCAGCCGATGGATCCCTAAAGAATGAAAACAGGACAAGTTCAGCCTGATTTATACTTTATATTGTTTTAGATTTAAAATTTCAGTTTTTGTTCAGGAGGTAGTTATAGCCATTTTGATGAAACTCTGAAAATGATAAGCTCTGGCTGTGTGTTGTGAATGACTCTCAGCTACTACCACACCAGATTTTAGCTTAGTAGAGACTGCATTAGAGCCATGAGTCTGTGTGAAGCTCAGTCAGGTTAAATGAGAGCATAGAGGTTCTGAAGCACCAAAAGATCTGCTCACGTTGATGAACATCCAGCATGAAGCCATGGAAGTGAACCCTCTTCTTCTTCTCTGTCTCCACATGAGAATAAAACATGTCCATCACCATGGTCTTCCCTGTCCCTGAGACAAGAAACAGTTTCAATACTTAGAACAGAAAGGAAAGAAACTCGTGTTTGGTAGATTATTTATATGCTTCTTGCCAATAAATCTTGTGATTGGCAGCACCTGGGGGGACCAGAAGCTCAAAACAATAAGCTAAATTAGTTGTTTTCCAATAGAAAAGCAGATCCGGTTAATTCTTCATGTGTACGGCCCACCTACTCAGCTCTACAAACGCTTGTTCCTTACAAATGTGGCAACATTTAAAATGGAAATAAACAGGCTTTCAAATGGCATAAGATTTATTGCCAAGAAGCTTTGTTACAACAAAGACATTTAGTGCCAGGTTTAAACATGTCACAACAAAAAACCTGTTCGATCCAGATGTGTAACGTGTGTGTGCTGCTGCTCTCACCAACGTCACCGTAGATGTAACATCCTTTAGGAGGCATCGGTTTGGTGAAAAACTAAAAGATGCAAACATATAACAGAAAAAAAAAGAAATTAGAAACTTGAAAACTAAATGAGACATCTGTGATGTGGCATAGAGACATGCTGAGTGAAAGAAATAAAAAAAAACTGTTTTAATGTCTAATTTAAATGATTTATTAAGAGGTGGGCTTTGAAACTCCTAAAAGATATTTTAAATATATTCTGGGGATAAAAGGGGCAGACAATAAGATTTATCCTTCTTCTGCTACCTTTCATTTTATTTTGATTTTTGATTTGTGTATTGTCTTTGTTTTCTATTGTATATACCATATTTATTCATGTATAATACAATCTCATGTATAATACGACCCCCCCTCCTTTTTTTGAGCTTAAAAAGCATAAAAAATTTAATCCTCAAACTACCTCCAACTTCATACAGACTTCAAGATTTTTCAGTCTTTGCAGTCTTTATACATATCAGTAAAATGATCATTGGACTGTTCATTTTATTTTAACAACATATGTACTAAAAGGTATTTTGACAACAAATATATATCAGCTGTAGCAGCATCATATGAATTCTGACATTTTACACATAGTCCACCAGGAGGCGCCAACATAAAAGTCAGAGACTTCACATGAGATTTGGGCCATCTTGTGGGGGAAAAGCAGATTACTTCCTACTCGCAAGCGCCCCCTCTGGTGGGGAAACGTTTTTTCAGGAATACAAACTTTTTATATAAGATATAAATCAGGTATAATCTCACCTGTAAAATGTGTTAAACTGATCGTAAACATGACAGATCAGGTAACATGTTTGTTAGTAAACAGAACCATAGAAACGTGTGTGTTTGTACCCTGGAGAAGAGGGATGTGGGTGTGTTGCTGTATCCTCTCAGGGTTCGGTGAAGCTGGTCCAGTTTCTGCAGAACCTCTCTCTGGTGCTCGTCCTCCCGCAGGGTCCCAGCTCGGATTAATCCGCTGTAGTGATCCAGAGGCCCGCCGAACCCGCCCCCCTGCTCCTCCGCCACCCGGCCCACCGCCACGGAATGACCTGATGACACAGGTGTTACACCATATTTTGTGACCGTCATATATTGTGACCAGAGGGGGCACTGTTGCGTTTCTACAACAGAACTTGGACGAACATGACCACAAAGAAGAATATGATACACCAAAAGTGACAGCTGTTATTAGAGCTGGGCGATATGATCAAAATTTTATATCACGTTATTTTCAACATTTTCACCGGTTTCACGGTATTTGACGGTATTTTTCTTTTCATCACAGCTCAGCTGATAATAAAACGTACAAACCCTGCTTATTGAGTTTTTTTCTTTTACTGTACCTCTGTCTGAGTCGCTGTTTCCCTCCTCTGTGTCTGTTCTTCTCTGACTGGTGGTTGGAGACAGTAGTCACGTATTTTCATCCAGTCGTGAAGGAGGAGGGTTAAGAAAAGATTATGATTGGGTTTATTGTTTTATGTTATTTATTAAAGCTTATCAGCACGACTCACCTTGCACACCAGTCAATTCCAACTTCACTACAAACTACTTCCTGCAGGCTTTTCACAAAAAAACCACGTTAAGTCTCCATCAGCATAACGTCTCCATATTAACTAACCGCGTTAAATCTAACTGTGCACGTCACTGAAGAGGTGTTTACTACATTCAGCGACAGCGAAAACGGGATGTTTTTTTAAACGTCAGTCAATATAAGCAGCGGAATCGCCACCCGCGGCTGCAACTAGCTGCTCCAAACATTAGCATGCTAACGCACATAGCAGTGCAGCAAGGAAAAATGTCCACCGGGAAACAACGGTTCACTGGCGGCTGCAACAAAATGTTCCACTATTTAAACTGGAAAGTCCGGTATTCAAAAAATTCATGTCATAACAAAAATAAAAACCGGTATTCGGTACAAAACGGTATATCGCCCAGCACTAGCTGTTATCATGTATTGCGACTTCACTATAGCTTGGTGAATAGTAGAAATATTTCTTCAAAAAACTTTCTACTCATAGTTTACATCAACAAAAACAATTTTAAAACATCAACAATCAGCAGCAGATGCAGTTTTTTATAGATTTTGTCACTATTTACCAAGCTAGAGTGAAGTCACAATATATGATAGCAGCTGTCATATTCTGTGACCATGTATATCAGTCAACATGTTTTATTTTTATTTTATTACTTTTATTTTTTTGCGTATGTGTCTTCAGCCTCTGATCAAAGGCTACACTTTTGGCGTAACATATTCTTCTTTGTGCCCATGTTCGGCCAGGTTCTGTTGTAGAACTGCAACAGCGCCCCCTCTGGTCACAATACATGATGGTCACAACATTTGGTGAAACCAAGGAGGTTCTATGGAACAGCTGGAGCGCAGAAACCAGGTGAACATGTGATCGGCTGGAGAAGCTAACGGCTAACGCTAAACGGTCAAGAGTCTGGATTTCCCATCACTGTACATGTTGACAACAGAGCAGAAAAAAGGACTGATGATGTAGAAATCATTAAAACTATTAATAATAATATTAATCCAA
>NW_013953325.1:82651-84512 GCF_001266775.1 Austrofundulus limnaeus
TATATATATATATATAATTTCATATTTTGTATTGTGTAAAAATAAAAAACATTTCCTTGTTTTGTATATTTCCTCCTTATCCCCTTGTGTTCCCAATATCCATTTTAAACTCCACTCTTTCTCTACCTCTCGTACCTTTTCTCTCATCCTCTCTTTCTGCTGTGTACTTTGTACACATCATCAGAACATGTTCCACACTTTCTTTTCCTCCACGACTCTCAGAATGATCATCATTCATTGTTCGTATTAGATATAAAAAGTCATTTAAATAGGAATGCCCCACTCTTAGTCTCGTTTACATCTCTTCGATTTCTTTCTATTAACTTCTGTATTTTCACTGAGTTTTGTATTTTATATAATTTCCTTCTTTTTTTTATCCTCATTCCATTTTTTCTGCCATATTTCTATTTCTTTCTCTTTGATCATTTATTTGCCTTCACCTTTGCCAAATGAGACAGGAATAGTTATTTGAGACGCCAAAGCCTTTTCTTGCAAGTTTATCTGCCGTTTCATTTCCCTTCACCCCCTCATGCGCTGGTACCCAACAAAACTGAATATCTATACCTCCCCCGTGTAGCCTGAACAATGTGATAAATGTCCAGAAGCAGGTCCTTCCTGCAGTTTCCTTTAGATTGTGTGTTTTCACTGACTGCCTTTGAATCTGTGCATATGACCACCCTGTCCGGTCTGACCTCCTCTGTAAGGCTTAATGACTGCTGCCTTCTCTGCTGTGAACACTGAAAGGTTATCTGATAAATGTTTGAATATTGATATTTGGAATTCTAGAATGAAAATCCCACTTCCCACACACCACTTTGTGTTTTTAGAAACATCTGTGAAAATTTTAAGATAATTAAAATAAGATTCTCGAAGATAAATACTGGTTTTAACCCTTTTTCCATTCAGTTTCCATTTTCTTTTCATGTAACTTTCAAATCTATTTTAGTTTTTGGATATAACCATGGAGGGACAGCACTTATTGCAGTAATCTTGCAGAATATTTAGTTTTCTAATCAATAAATTGATGCCCATTTATTCCCCGTCCATCCAAACCCAGCTCTTTGATATTTGGAGTACTCCCAGCAGTTTTGAATTATTTTTGTTGCTTTTCTTTTTTGCTACCTTTGAGTTTTATCCAACAATGAAGGGATAGCTTTATTCTCTTCATTTCTAATGGAGTCTCTCCAGTCTCTATTAATAAAGCATTGATGGGAGTGGACTTTACTGCTCCGGGACATATTCTTAATGCACTGTATTGTAATTTGTCAAGAGTTTTTAGTGTTGTCTTTGCTGCTGAACTGTAAGTTATACATCCATAATCTTTAGCAGATCTCATTAGTGCTCTGTATATATTTAATAATGACTCTTTATCAGCTCCCTCACTTCCAGCTACTGCTTTCATCAGATTAATTACTTTCTTACATTTTATTTCTACTTGTTTTATGTGACTTTTCCATGAATATGAACTATCTAACCAGAAACCATTTCTAGAGGTTGATTATATAATGTTAACTTTTCTAAATTTACTTTCTTTTTAATTGTAGTAACCGAATAACATTTGAATTCCCATTCATATGACCATCTTTCTATTTTATTAATTGCTCTTTTAATGCTTCCTATAACATGAGACACATTCCTTCCCCTCATCTAAATGGCCCCATCATCTGCATAAACTGCAATCATTTAAATTAGAGAATATATCATTGATCATGATATTAAACAATACTGGGCCTATAGCACTTCCCTGTGGTGTGCCATTACTTACAATAAAATCTGTAGAATAATCCTCCCCAACATATACTCTAATTTTCCTATCAGTGAAGACGCTTCCAATACCACCCCCCCCCCCCCCCCCCCCCCC
>NW_013953325.1:84522-90359 GCF_001266775.1 Austrofundulus limnaeus
CCTGTGGTGTGCCATTACTTACAATAAAATCTGTAGAATAATCCTCCCCAACATATACTCTAATTTTCCTATCAGTGAAGACGCTTCCAATACAATTATATACCCCCCCCCCCATTCCCATTTGTTTTAATTTTATGAGCAGTCCTTCCCTCCACATTGAGTCATAGGCTTTTTCGATGTCAAAAAATGCAATTACTATTATTGCTTTCATTTTTGGTGCTTTTTCTATATCATTACTTACTCTAACTACCAAATCAGTTGTTGATCGACCTGTTCTGAATCCGCACTGGTAGCTAATTGCTAATGAGCTCTCTTTGTTCTACGTTATCCTGCCAACTAATATTTTCTCCATCCATTTACACATGTGAGATGTTAATGCTATCAGTCTGTAGTTATTGGGAATTTATTAATCTTTTTCTGGCTTATTAAATGGTGGTATTGTTGCTCTTTTCCAAATGTTTAGAATTGTTCCCTCTTTCCATATTTTATTAAACAGTTTTAGAACTAATTTTAAGGTTACTTCTGGGAGTTTACGAAACATAACATAACATAAATTATCTTCTCCTGGAGCTGAATATCCTGTATCATTTAAAACCGTTTTTAGTTCCTTCATTTGTATGTCTTCATCTAATGTAGATAAAAAAATCTTCTGTCTTTTTTCCTACATCACTAAATTCTTTGGAGTTTCTGTTCCTTCTGCTGTGTTTCCTATGTTCCCCATTGTGAACTGCAGCAAATGTTTCTCCTAGTACATCATCCTTATCTTTTTTTCACAATTATGTCTTGATCTCTAATCAATCAGAATCAGAATTCAGAATCGTTTATTGTCATTCACACACAACATCAAGATGCAGTGCAGAACGAAACGCAGTTTGGAACATCCGTCCGGAGAAACACACACACATGACAAACATGGGGGAACGAATGTCCAGGGTCTTTCGCAACTTAGTGCGCTACCTTTGCTGTTTAGAATACACACACAATAGGAGAGGTGAGCTAAAAAAGAGCTTTGATCCTGTGTTTTATACAGAAAAACACACAAGCATACGCTAAAAAAACTACTCTGCGACAGTACAGTCAGCTGGGGGTGCGGGGTGGGGTCAAAACACATGGTATGGGGAGGGGTTCAGCGGAGCCGGTGATATCCAGGGCACAACTCCGTGTTGAAACCCATCAGAAGACCTTCAAAAGTATAAACCAGTTGTTTTCAGTCACAGCACAAGTCACCAGAGTTCAGTTCTCTGTTTCCACCCAACGTGGCCTTCAGACTGATCCAAGCACGGGTGGAACGGGTAGGGATGGGGGGAGTCAAGGCTTTCTTCTCACGTGTCATTCCAGGGAGGTTTTATCAGCTTGCGTCCRAGGTCACAGCTGCAGGGATCCAATGATAAACATAATTCTTTAAGGCAAGCAGCCTTATTTCACTGTTTTAAGTCTTAACTGTGCCTCTGTGTTGCGAAAAATGCCAATAAACAGATTTGTTTACCACCTCGCCTCTCCCGCATGAAACTTCACTCAGGTGGGCACGCTGCTGAACTGTGGTTCTCGTCAGAACCATATCCAGTCTGCGACTTATATCCCCCAGCATTTGAGTCTTTGTGTTTGCAGTACGGGAAATCCCATCCAAGGTCCCTGACAGCTTTTCAAAGGCCCGGACTGCTGTCAGGATCGTTTTCATTTTCCGATAAACCAGGACTCCTCCACAGCCAATCAGCAGGAATCCGATTATCATAAATCCTAATATAAACACATCAGATTTCTTTCCTTTACTCAGACTGTCCAGCTGTAGGTCTATATTCAAACCAGTGATATCATTGATCCAAACCTTCAGCTCCTTCAGAACTTTATCTCTATGGCTTTAGTTTTTTGTAACTTTTATACTTTTCCAAATGTAGAACTCTTTAAATTGATCTTTCAAATCTGTTATTTACTGAAACTTACTATTATTTATATGTTTGTAGCTTTTAGCTGCTGTTTTGCTATAGATTTTAGCTGGTTTGCTTGTTTTAGGTTTTAGCTACTCTTTTGATTATTTGAGATTTAAAGTGTAACTAAAACCCAAATCAACTTTTTTTGGCAGATAAACAGTTTAAAATACACCTTAAATGTTACATATTGATATTTCTGTGCACATTTTGATGTTTTTGTGTAGATTAGTTTAAATCTGCAATATTTGGTCTAAAAATATCTCAGTGCTGCCCTCTATGGGTTGAACAGTATACAACACTCAGGTTGTTACAAGGTTTGTGTTACTCTGTAGTTACGAGAAAGTCTTGGGTGGAAGTGAGGGAGACTTTAGAGGTAACAGACAACGACCTGTGAGAGCGCTTTGTCATTGTTATGATTCTGATAAGAACCTTAAAGCCTCACTCAGTCAGGCGCTGGGAGACACAGGCTCTGAGTTACCGAGATGGAGTTTTTAATAAAGAGTTTTAGAAGAGTATTTACTTGGTTTTCTACTAAATTATTCTGGCTTCCAAGTTCCAATTATTCAGGTTTTTCTTAAATAAGTTCAAGTAATTTACCATCTTAGTTGAAAATGTTGAAGATGAAAATGAAAAGAAAAAAACACAACAAGCATACAGACTCACAAGGACACAAAATGACTGTATAAAGGCATAAAGATGGATGAAGTGATGAAACTAAAGAGACAAAAAGATTAAAGTGTCTGTGACATGCATATTCTTCAAATACAAAAAGTGAAAGAAAGCCTCTTTAACTTGATGTAAAACAAATAGTTTTAC
Organism: Austrofundulus limnaeus; assembly: GCF_001266775.1. Lineage (NCBI taxonomy): Eukaryota > Metazoa > Chordata > Actinopteri > Cyprinodontiformes > Rivulidae > Austrofundulus > Austrofundulus limnaeus. Next base: position 87,267 of record NW_013953325.1, read on the forward strand.
TCAATTTGTCAAATAACTGTCACGTTTGCTTTTGAATTTGGTTCAGCAAAATTGAAACAGGAAGTGACATCAAAGGGGAACTCTTTAAGAACTAAAACTCTTTGGTCTTTGTTTATTGAAACAAAATTATTTCAACTCTCTTTTTCATTTCTCTGATAGTGACTCAAAATAATAATTAAAAAAACATCAGATTCTTCTCTACAGTCTGTGTTGTTAGCCATTTTGGTAATAATGCAGACATTCCCCTTTGACATCACTTCCTGTTACTTCACATACAAATATCTCAACATCTTTTCATCTCAACCGCTTGAAATTTGTTTTGTAGTTTGTTAAGTGTTGTCTTTCCAAAAATGCATTCATAGTTATTACTAAAATTTAATGTCACAGGCATTTTAAAGACACACAAGGACACCAACAAAGACGTAAAGCAGACAAAAAGATCTATTAGGAGACAGATGAATAAGAAAACATGAAGTTTCATGTTGAGAAAAGACTGTTGTTTTCATAGCTGTCAGTGTCTCCATCTTCTCTCATTGATCAAATTTAAACCACAATAACATCTCAGTTTGTGAGCACAGCCATGTTGTAATTTTGTAGCTGTTTTAGAGACTGTGGACTCTGTAAACCCCACCTGCTCCCCCACAAACTGTCTGGAGTGTTTAGGCAACAAATAACTAAATCCATCGTTTCCTTTATCTTCCTCGCCGTGTCACAACATTGAATAAAACATTTGCAACTCACTCAAAGAAATGCATATTTCCTTTTTTTAATGCTTTATATGTTTATTTTTATTAAATCAGTGCACTTTGGTCAACAGTGTTCTTTTTAATGTGACATTTTTGGTACTTTTTATTTAAAATAAATATTAATAAAATGACCTTTTATAAAACCAAACCTTTGGAGAGAAGTAAACTAATGAGTTCATAAACTTTTTCAGTTTTTTTTTTTCAGGTTTGGCTCCAGGAGAGCGATTACTACACGACTACTCCCTCCGCTATCTTGCCGCTTCCAAAATAATAATAATAATAATAATAATAATAATAATAATAATAATAATAATAATAATATATATAAAAAAACAATAAGCTGAAAGAAGGTCATCCCACAAATGAAACCTGATATAAGTAAAATCTAATTATTGCAGCTCCACAGCAGCTCTGAGCTGCAGACAAAACATGGCACACAACTGTCAGGGCTTACAGGCTTGTTTCCATGCCAACAGAGGAGCCCCTCTCCCTCCCTGTCTCTTTAATGCACACACACACACAGAGACACACACATACTATCACTCGCTGGCTGTCTGTCAGTGTCTGTTACACACACACAGAATTACAGAGGAATCTGCCCGGCTTTCATATCCGTGGTGAGCTGCAGGGAGGAGGCTCGCAGCTCAGGGATCCTCCACATCTGTTTGGATGGTAAGTGCAGCCGATTGATGACTTTTTGTTCCTTTTCGCTGATCACATGATATCAGAGACAAACTGCAGCCTCTGCTGTGCTGCTGCTGCTGCTGCATGGAAGATGTTCTTTCATTATTGTCTGTGTAGGATCAGGGTGGACGCTGTCAATGGTAATTCATAGCTGGGTGGTGAAGCCACCCCCACCCCCTCTCTGCCTCTGCTGAATGCATTAGTCTAATGAGAAGTCTGCAGCCTGTGTGCCGAGCAGCAGCAGCAGCAGTGTGTTCAACACAAGGAAAAAGCTGCATGCAGCAGAAACAAGATGGCTTTTCCTGCAGGGCGAGGGTTTCTGTTAGCCTGTAGGCCTCTGGGATGTAAGACAAAAGGTCTGAGCTCCTGGGCTCCACAGGAGTAGACAGCAGGTAACAGAGCTCACTTTGTTTCTGTTATCAGTGCAGGATGGAGGTGCTGTTTCCCTCACACATCCTGCATGGCTGCTCTTTGTGTTGTGCTCCTCTAACAGATGGTTTAAACACTGAAACAACCCTTCTCCGTCCTTTTTTCTCTGGTCCACATTAACTCTCTGACGTGCACCTCCTGAAAAGGTGAGGAGATTTCATCCAGGAGTGATGTGAAGGTGTAAACATGTCGTTTCCTTTGTCTCCAGCTCCAGATGAGTGGACCTGCTGCAGCACCACACAAGTCAGACAGCAACACCGGTGACATGCAGGCGGCTGCAGTGGCTCCATCCTTCCTCCCCAGTCCAACGGGGAAGATCCCGGGCAGGAAGAGAGGGAGGCCCCCCCTCCGCAGCGTCGCAAAGATGGATTTTCCAAATCACTACTCGGAATCCCTCCCTCCGCTCAAAATCCCCAAGAAGAGAGGCAGAAAACCAGGCTTCAAGGTCAGACAGGAAGGGGAACTGCTCTGTGTGGCTGCCATGTCTTTAATAATGTATGTGTGCAGACAGACAGACAGACACACAGACAGACAGACACACAGACAGACAGACACACAGACAGACAGACACACACACACACTGACAGACAGACAGACAGACACACAGACAGACAGACAGACACACAGACAGACAGACACACAGACAGACAGACAGACAGACCCACAGACAGACAGACACACAGACAGACAGACACACAGACAGACAGACAGACAGACACACAGACACACAGACACACAGACAGACAGACAGACACACAGACACACAGACACACAGACACACAGACAGACAGACAGACAGACACACAGACAGACAGACAGACACACACACAGACACACAGACAGACAGACAGACAGACAGACACACAGACAGACAGACAGACAGACACACACACAGACACACAGACAGACAGACAGACAGACAGACAGACAGACAGACAGACAGACAGACAGACACACAGACACACAGACACACAGACACACAGACACACAGACAGACACACAGACAGACACACAGACAGACACACAGACAGACAGACAGACAGACAGACAGACAGACACACAGACAGACAGACACACAGACACACAGACACACAGACAGACACATAGACAGACACACAGACAGACACACAGACAGACAGACCCACAGACACACAGACAGACAGACACACAGACACACAGACACACAGACAGACACATAGACAGACACACAGACAGACACACAGACAGACAGACC
>NW_013953325.1:90369-94158 GCF_001266775.1 Austrofundulus limnaeus
CCCCTAACCACTCTGCCACAGCCGCCCCACAATATCTGATGATCGACTCTTTTAAATGAAACCAGAGAGCGTTGACAGAGAGGAGAAGGTAGAAATGACTCAGCCTGGAACTGAAAATATGGATGAAGGACAACAGAGCTGCTTCATGGAAGAAGAACCTCAGCTTAGCCTTTTAGCCTTTGTGCTAGCACTGACGCTATATTGCGTTATATTTATTAGCTCGGTGCTAGCGCGACAAACAAGCTAAACTGAGGTCCTCCATCCATATTTTCAGTTACAGGAAAATAAATAAAATAAAATTATGACTTTTATTCATTATATTATGTCTTTATTCTCATATTATCATGAATTTATCCTTATAATATTATGACTTCATTCTTGTAACATTACGATGTAATTCTCGTAATATTACGACTTGAAAGTTGTAACTTTATGACTTCATTCTCATAATATAATGACTTTATTCTTGTAATAAAAAATAATAACAATCTGGTTGTGTAGTCCTAATACTTTGTCATACCAAAACAGTAGCTAAAGGTAACAAAAAATACACTACAACTACAAAAATTCAAACAGTAGCTAAGTTGTTTAATAGCAATGAATTTTTATGAAACAGATGCTAAAATCAGCGGCTGTGGCTGATGGTTAGGGGAGTTGTTCCCCTACTGTGAGAGTTGCTGATTTGATTCCCTGCCATTCTGTCACATGTTGAAGTGCTCTTGGGCAAAACACTGAACCACTGCCTCTGATGTGTCCCATCAGTGTATGAATGGGATTTAAAGCACTGATTAGTCTCTAAATATTGATTTACCTATATTAGCTTTGTAGTTATATTGAATAGAGTGCTGAAAGAATGTGAATGGGTAAATGAGGTCACAGATTGTAGTGTAAAGCACTTTGAGTGTCCTTGTTGGATAGAAAGACACTATATATGACTGACTATTAGGGCCGCACAAGTTTTTTTTCTATTACAAGAACAAAGTCATAAAATTATGACATTAAAGTTGTTACATTACGAGAATAAAGTCGTATGAGAATAAGTTGTATTATTACCCCCGCCAAGGGCGAGGTAATGTTTTCAGTCGCGTATGTCCGTCTGTCGGTCTGTCGTCCTGTCTGCGGACAACATTACTCAAAAACTTGTGGACGGATTGTCATGACATTTTTACCACATGTGGGTACTGGGCCAAGGAACACACCTTTAAATTTTGGTGATGTTCCCGATCACGATGCGGATACAGGAATTTTTTTTCTTTTAACATTCTGACATCGGCAAAGCTGTGATGCTTTCACAGGGCGTGGGTTTCAAAGTGTCCAGCAGGTGGTACTGTAGTATTGGTGTGCCCCTTTGTAACTCTATTACAGGATGGGGAAATTGGTCTTGGCGGAGGTTTGCACTTTCCGAGTACTTCTAGTTATGAGAATAAAATTGTAATATTATGAAAATAAAGTTGTATTTCCAAGATTAAAGTTATAATATAACCTTTACACATAAAAACAGTCTTACCACTGCTTTAAAATATGGAATTTTGAGCAGCTTGTGAAGTTGTTCTTTAGTATCAGTTAAAAGAAATATTTAATTTTTTTTCGCACATTAGCATCAGTAGCAGGACTTTGAAACGATTGTGAAAATGACTATAAATTGAAGCTGAATTCCAGTTAATGGCTGCATTGTCAGATTAAGTCGTCACATAATTTGGATGAAAGCATATTACACAAACAGTGACACAAAAGTCATCGCAGACTACTTTATAAACACAGTGACACATATGGCTGTCCAAAGCAGGTGTGAGGGAAATGATGAGGATAAAATCAGGAACGGAAAATGTACATGTAAGATTATGACTTTTTTCTTGTAATATTACAACTTTAGTCTCATAATATTATGACTTTATTATTGTAATAATATGACTTTAATCCCGTAAAACTACAACAATAATGTTGACTTTTATCTCGTAATTAAAAAATATAATCTCATAGCTAATACTCCATCGTAAGACAAGTACAGTCTATTTACCATTTAAAATGGATGTTCAAGCTAATATTAACAAAACAATAGCTAAAAGCAGGAAAACAAGCACTAAAGCTAAAATAGGCTAACATGTAGCTCATTTAGCAAAACAGATTTCAAGTTAGCAAAACTTTAGCTAAAAGTACCAAATAGATGCTAAAAATTTCTTCAAATTGTAGCTAGCTGTAACGAAGGATATTGAAGCTAAAACCAACTAATCTGAGTCTAAACTGATTAAAGCTTAAAAGCTAAAAGAAGCAGAAAAAAAAACATTTTATTGCAAACATTTTTTCCTCCACAGCTCAAACCACGGATGGTGATGACACCTTTAGCTATTTCTCCACCCAGCAGCACTCCTGAACCAGATATGAGCTCCATCCCTCAAGATGCTGCCACCATTCCCCACTCTGCTACGCCCCAGGTGCTCACAGGTAAAAATAAAAAGAGAATGAAATTACCACTCAGAAACAAATGCACCATTTTTCTTTTCTTCGTTTAATTTACTTCATTTTGTTTTTAACATAACAATAAAAAATGTTCCACATCTGAACCAGTGGTAGTTCCCTTGAAAAAAAGAGGAGGGTTTTTAGCACAACTTTTGAACAGAAAAATAGAAACAATATTAAAATACTAAAGTCAGGGCTACAACGGAGTGGTTGAAAAGAAAACATATTCATGTGTTAGAATGGCCCAGTCAAAGTCCAGACCAAGACCCAATCCAGAATTTGTGGAAAGATTTGAAAATGACTGTTCACTAATGCTCTTCATCTAACCTGACTGAGCTTGAGCTGTTCAGCGAAGAAGAATGGGCCAAAACTTCAATCATTAGATGTTCAAAGCTGGTGGAGACATACYCTAAAAGACTTGCAGCTGTAATTAAACTCTCATCTGTTCCTGATCTCCATTTAGTTTAGGTGTCTCCAGTTCCCTCATCGTCATAGTCTTATAAATTCAGTCTCTGTTTGCACATTGTTGGTTTTCCTGCTAAAACCCACTTCTCCTGGTGTTCTTGGAGGGTTTTTACAGGTTTGTGCTGCCGTGTCTCAGCCTTTTTCTTTTGCATGGTTTAAAAGGAAACTCTTCTTTATTGTCTTTGGGAATGTCTTAAAATACATGAATTTTGATGTTATCAAGTGTCTATTTGAATTGTTTAATGTAAAAGTACCTTTAAAGGTTAAACTCTGTGTACTTGGAATCTACCCAATGGAATTTAAACAATTGACGAGGAAGACTAAATTGATAGAATATGGATTAGTTCAAGCCAGGAGATCTATTGCATTATGTTGGAGGAGCATGGACGCCCCCTCCCTGGGACTCTGGAAGAAGAAAACTACAAATTCGCTGGGACTGGAAAAACTAACATACCTTGCTAAGGGTAAACAGGGGAAATTATATATGAAAATAATAAGGACTGAAGACAGGGCTTGTTAATGGGGGGTGCGTGTTGTGATTCTGCAGCTATTCAGTGTGCATTGCCAATGCAATGCACACGTTTCCCATCCAAGTCATCTCAACTTTGCCATGCTTCTCCTCCTGCATACAAAAATTTAAATTGCCAGCTAGTTTCCAACAATTGCAGTCTATTAAGTGGGTGTGATTAACTGCATACTTTGCCATTGTAATTTATATCTGTAAAGCCCCTGTGCCAAATGATGGCTATGCCTTTTGGTGCCTGTAAAACTTATAGTTTATGAAATATTAATGTTTAATAAATTATAATGGCAGTCAATAGAGCCTTGTATTGGTCCAATACTGCCCCCTGCTGCCTCTACACAATA
>NW_013953325.1:95894-99591 GCF_001266775.1 Austrofundulus limnaeus
GCTCTCTGGTTTCATTTAAAAGAGTCGATCATCAGATATTGTCCAAGATTAACCTTCAGGGTGGATATGGGGCTGCTAGCAAGCGCCCACGTCATCATTTACCCAGAATGCTTTGCGTGTAAAAAAATGGCTCCATCCATGTTTAAATATATTTTTAAAAATTTACAAAACTAAACATTCTACAGTATTTTTACGGTCTTTATTTTACAGTTAAAATATATGTTCATCAAATAAAGTCTAATGTTACAACTAATCGGGGATCCCTTTAAAGTATATGAGTTTAAGTTTTAATTTAATTTAATTTAATTTAAAAAAAATTTTTTGGTGGGGGTGTTCGGGTGCCTCAGTGAGCTAACTTGCACCAAGATTTGGTAATTATTTTTAAGCCAGATACTCTTCCTTACTGAACCGTTGAACACCAATCTACCGCAGCCCACATGTGTGGAGCATCAGCTGGCAGTAGATGCTGGGCTGCTAAGATACGTAGTTGTTTTTGTTGTGATTCTAATCAGACCCAAGGCCTCAAACTCAGCTCTTGGCTGGAAGATACAGACTGTGAGCAGACTTAAATGGAATCTTTTAATAAAGATTTTTTTTGCCTTATTTTGACTTCCACTTATTAATCACACTTTTCTTACGATATAAAAATGTTAATTTTTAAAATACTTGGAAGCACTAGGCTACCTGTTTCAGCTGCATATACCTCTGTCATCGTCATCTTCATGCTAAACTACGTCTGTTCTGTTCTCCTGGCTTGTGACCTGATTTGTGTAATGTGCAGATGTAATGGGTTGCGTACAAACCAATAGGGTGTCAGAAGGGTATTGAATGTATTTGACTATTTTTTTACAACACAAAAATATGTACAACATGTTGCCTTCAGGCGAAGGCCGTCCTTGAAAAAGAGATCTGTGATCTCAGTGGGATTTGCCTGGTTAAACAATGGTAAATGTATAAATTTATACAGTACTTTTCATCCAACAACAGTTAAATTCACTCTGTCGAGAGGCGCCATGTAACTGGATAGGTTTTTTTTATTTTTTTGAACAATGACAAAGCCATAATGAAACAGAAATGAAATAATTTACTTTACTTTAAAATGTAAGAAGTAGAAAGTCCAAATAATTTCTTGAAAATGAAAGGAGTAGAAGTAAAAAGTAATCTGAAATGTAATCACACCATACGTCCATTTTCTGCCGCTTATCAGGGGTCAGGGCTCGGGGGCAGCAGCCTGAGCAGAGAGACCCAGACTTCCCTCTCTCCAGCCACTTGGACCAGCTCATCTGGGGGAATCCCAAGGTGTTCCCAGACCAGCTGAGAAACATAGTTCCTCCAGAGCATCCTGGGTCTTCCTCTGAGTCTCCTCCCAGTGGGACGTGTCCGGAACACCTCACCAGGGAGGCGTCCAGGAGGCATCCTAACCAGATGATCCACCTCAACTGGCTCCTCTCAACGTGAAGGAGCAGCGGCTCTACTCTGAGTCCCTCCTGGATGACTGAGTTTCTCACCCTATCTCTAAGGGAGAGCCCAGACACCCTGCAGAGGAAACTCATTTCAGCTGCTTGTATCTGCGATCTCATTCTTTCGGTCACTACCCAAAGCTTGTGACCATAGATGAGGGTAGGAACGTAGACCAACCGGGAAACCAGACTGGTACAGCGCCCACATCACTGCAGACACAGCACCAATCTTATTCATGAATGAGGAAAGAAAGGGGTGGGAGATCGATAATCACTCCAGTAAAGTATAAATTTCTACTCAACTAAGGACACCTCTGGTTCCACAACAAACAGGGATGGAAAATGTCCAAACACTCTACAATACAGACTGAAGTCAGTGAGCTTTCTTATTGGTGCTGGTTCTGTTTGTGGCTAATGTGAGGTCATCGGGTGAAAAGATCTTGGGTTTTTTAGCTTTGCAGACCTGAACTGCTTTAGATAAAATCACCAATTAAATTCTCACTAATTAGCACATACTGTACATGCAAAACCCTTCTGAGACATTAAGTCTCAGGAAGGACAGGAGGGAAAGACATCTGCATGTCAGAAATAAAGCATTTCAGTCAGTTTAAAGCTTGGAACCTGCACTTTTCAGTTATTACTGAGGAAGAAGTTTTACCTCTCTTGGATGAGAAGCCAAAAGAGAAAAGAAATGCAGTGCTGTTTTATGTTATGACCTGTCCCAGGAAATTGAGAACAAACATTGTGCTTCTCCTGTTTCAGTTTGTATCTATATCAACAAGCAGGCCAACACTGGTACCAACCTGGATAGGAAAAAGATCCAGCAACTCCCTGATCACTTCGGACCCGACAGACCCTCCGTAGTGCTCCAACAGGCTGTCCAAGGCTGCATTGACAGCGCTTTCCAGCAGAAAACCGTCTTCACCCTTCTTACACAGGGCTACGGAGGAGAAAAAATATCAGGTGTTGTACCAAGATCTCACTCAGGTGTTGTTCTTCGTTTCCTTTAGAACTTTAACTTACATTGAGTCTTTGGGATTGGGAAAATTCAATTAGTAAACCTTTACTGACCTGATTTGTGAGAAACAAACTGTAATCTAATCTGGTTTTGTTCTTTCAGCCACATTTGATGGGAAGCAGCACCTTTTGAGCCTTCCTGTGGTGAATAGTATTGACTACGTGCTTCGTTTTCTCAAGAAGCTCTGCCGCAGTCTGCACTGTGAGAACCTCTTCAGTGATCAGCCCATTAGCCAGCACAGCGGTGGATCCTATCCCTCAGATGGTCTCAGTGTTTCCTCTCACCCACAACAGAACCTGCACTCACAGAAACAGATAAACTGAATTACACTGATCGTTTTGTCTCCTTCTTGTCTTTAGCAGAAACATCCATGACTGAAAACTACGATGTCAACCAGTCAGATGGCAAACGCTATTCTGTGGACCATGGCGATTCTGCTTTCAGCTCCATAAGCTCCTCCTACACACCAAAGTCCTCCTATGGGTTCCGGTCTTCACAGAAGTTCTCCAATGGCTCTGCCTCCATGAGCCTGTGCAGACAGTCATCCACCAGCCCAAACTCATTTCCAGATGGGAACAGGACAGGTGAGGAGGAATCTGAAACAAATCCATCATCACTATTAAACACCTTAAACTCTTTGTAGGAATGGATCTCACACATCATCAACACCCACCACTACTACCCATCATTAACTACAACACCCACTACTATCCATCATTAACCAAACCCCCACCACTATTACGTATCATCACCCACCACTACTACCAATCATTACCAATAACCCCCACCACTCCTACCCATCATTAACCATAACCCCCACCACTACTACACATCATTAACCATAACCCCCACCACTGCTAGACACCATGACCCACAACCCCTCTACCACTACTACCCATCATTAACTACACCACCCACTACTACTACCAATCATTACCCATAACCCCTCTTCATTACTACCCATCATTAACTACATCCACCAACCATTACTATCCATTTCCACCCACCACTACCACCCACCACTATTGCCCATCATGACCCACAACCCCTATACCACTACTACCCATCATTAACTACAACACCCACCACTATTACCCATCATTAACTACAACACCCACCACTACTATCCATCAATAACCATAACCCCAACTCCTACTACCCATCACCCCCCACCAACACCCACCAATGCTACCCATCATTAACTACAACACCCACCACT
>NW_013953325.1:100560-102557 GCF_001266775.1 Austrofundulus limnaeus
CAATAATATTAATTAACTTCGGTTTAGATGTGTTTATTCCATTGAACAAATCACAGAGTTAACTTTTATGATTACAGATTTGAACAAATACGCACAAAAACATCAAAATTAGCACAGAAACAGTTCTATATAACATTTTAGACACATTCTAGACAGTTTATCAGCTAAAAAAAGTTAATTTTGGGGTAAGTTACTCTTTAACTACAACACCCACCACTACTACCAATCATTGCCCAGCAACACCCACCACTACTACCAATCATTACCCATAACCTCCCACCACTATTACCCATAACCCCCCACCACTAATACCCTTAACCCCCCACCATTACTACCCATCATCACCCACCAATACCCACCAACACCCACCACTACTACCAATCATTACCCAGCAACACCCACCACTACCACCAATCATTACCCATAACCTCCCACTACTACTACCCATAACCCCCACCACTAATACCAATTATTAACCATAACCCCACCCCTACTGCCCATCACCACCCACCAACACCCCTACCCATCATTAACTACAACACCCACCACTACTACCCATCATCACCCACCAACACCCACCACTACTACCAATCATTATGCATAACCCCTCACCATTACTACCCAAAATTAACTACATCCACCAACCATTACTACCCATCTCCACCCACCACTACCACACTACATCACCCACCCCCTCCCACCACTACTACACTACACAACCCACCACTACTACCCACCATTACTACTCATCATTACCCCTCCAATACTACACATCACCGCTACCCACCAATACCACCCATCAGCACCATCACTACCACCCTGTATAACCCATCACCATCAATCACCACCATGCATCACAACACAGCACCAACCCCCACCATCCATTCTCATTTAGTTGAAAAATAAAACGTGTTTTGTTCTCCCAGGAGGCTATAATGTTTCTTCAGAGTCCCAGGAGTCCAAGGCTCCATCCAGTAAGGACCCGACCACCTGGTCTGTGGAGGATGTGGTTTGGTTCATCAGGGATGCAGACCCTCAGGCTCTTGGTCCTCACACAGATGTCTTTAGAAAACACGTGAGTCAGCAGTTTTCTTGCCTCTTTAAACTCCTGAGTTAGCAGTACAAACCTAACCTGATTGTTTTTAATGTAAACTTCTGCTTCTCTCAGGAGATTGATGGGAACGCTTTGTTGCTCCTTAAGAGCGACATGATCATGAAGTACCTTGGCCTGAAGCTTGGGCCGGCCCTGAAGCTTTGCTTTCACATCGACAGACTGAAGCAAACCAAGTTCTGAGAGCTTTTTCTTTTTTTCACAACCCAACAGAACTGTGAGCGAGGTCACTTCCTGAGATGACAGGTTTGTGGTCCAAAGCAAGGAAGGGGTTGTGTTGTTTCATTTAGGGTCTCCTCAAACAAGCTTCATCACTTATTTATATCCCCCCCAAAATGTTAGTTCACAGGTAACTCAGAATAACTCTAAAATAAATGACACCAAACGGACACATCAGGATGTATCCAAACAGCTTTATCTTCAGGCCTGAAGATAAAGGTTAATGGATGATACTGTTTTTACATACAGTTTACATACTGTTAGCAAAATATCTCATGAACCAGTGGATGAATCTCAATAAAACTTTCAGAAAGTAATCATTGTGAAGTCAAACCCAGTAACAGATTTAAACATAAGAGGTTAGAGGTTGAAAACGGCTCTATAAAACATCTTTAGTTTAATTACTGGAGTTTCTGTGGTGCAGTAGTCAGCATGTTACTTTCAGTAGACAGCAGTGAGAACAACAGCAATTTAGAAAATCAGAGAAACAATCTTCAACTAAAAGCTGGCCTGACTAAGATCTGTTCCAGACCAGAGTGGACTTCAGTCATTAAAGTGTAACCTACCCCGCACTGTGAAAAGGTAACTCCGCCCCAAGGCGAAATTTTAAAAATGCATCAAAGTGGGTAGGGGATGGGGTGTGGGTAGGGGAGGGGGGGGGTTAGAG
>NW_013953325.1:104446-114606 GCF_001266775.1 Austrofundulus limnaeus
GCGATGGATGTAAACACATAGCATGTTGCTACCACGACACTAGCGCTCATCATCAGAGGAGACGTCGGCGTCTTTTATCGAGGTTTTCCAGAGACAAGTCCCTACTTGGGAGCGGCTACGTATGCTGTGTTTTTGGAAAATTGTAGTCGGTGAGTTTACTATTTTAGACTACTTCTGTGATATTACTACTATTTCTACTTCCTGTTATCGTCTTTGTCGTCGTCTTTTTCGCCAGTAGAAACAGCCGGTTGTTGATCACGTGACTCCTGTGATGTGAAAAAAGTGTTTCCGTTGCAGTTTCGCAAAAAACACCAATTTCGATACGGCCGAAAAACCACCTCATCCTAGCGCAAAAACATGTTGTCGGAAAACGTAATTTTTTCCTAAATTGACGTGTTTCCATAGAGCAAATTTATTTTCGAAATTCTAATTTGCTCATTTTCATGGTCACTGGAAACGCAGCTACAGTAAGAAGATCCTGGGTTTGATCCCCGGTTTGGATCTGGGGTCTTTCTGTGTGGAGTTTGCATGTTCTCCTCATGCTTGTGTGGGTTTTCTCTGGGTATTCTGGTTTACCCCACAACACAAAAATATGTACAATAAGTTACCTTCAAGCCCTGCCTTTGCAAAAGAGATCAATGATCTCTATGGGATTGACCTGGTTAAATGACCCTAAATAAATAAAATAATGTTCAGAATGTAGCATTTACTTCAACCAGTATTACAATCAGAGGTTTTAAATCTGATCTGGAGTCTGTTGATTAACCAGGAGCTCCATTTGTGCACAAAAAAAGAATTTCTGTCTACTGCAGGTAGGATACTAACTACTCACAGCCTCTCTTAAAAAAGCTACTAATAAAAACTGAACGATGTGATATTAGTCTCCAACAAAATCTGGTTTCTAGTTTGTTCACCCGTTCATGTGATCTGTCCACCTTTTTTGTTTTTAATTGTTTCAGCCTGTGTGTGTGGTAGTGGCGAGTCATCCCCAACAGACACACTGAGCATTAACACATCATTATTTCAAAGACTGACCAAAAACACCAGAACTCATCATGAGAATTAAAGATTCTGACATGAAAAGTGACTATAATAAAACTGTATCCAGTATTGATATTTTAGTTTGATTTATTTGAACCAAAGAATCAAAGATTCAGCAGAGATGCACTGTGAGCTGAATTTAAAATACTTCTCAAATTCTTACCTTCCTCCCAGTGGCGTCACTAGACCTATTTTAGTGGGGCTGGAGCCCCCCTAAAATATTTTAAAGCCCCCCTTAAATTATTTTGGTGTAAAAAAATTTTTTTTTGCAAAAATTCAATATGATGTGGTCAGAATAAATAAACATTTAATATTTACATACAGACAATACAAGTATATAATACACAAAAATTCTGTGTGTCTCCTGGGGGCTAAACCCCCCTTGTCCTTAAAACCTAGTGACGCCCCTGCTTCCTCCTCTCCCTGCAGCTCACAGACTGATTTTCTTGTCAATGATATCAGGATAATCAGAATTTTTTTCTTTTTTTTTCTTTTCCTTGATCTGCTTTTTGCCCAAATCTTAAACTAAACCTTTAAGACTTTCAAATTAATCACCGCTTTATGCATCGAACACCAAACAATGTAGCTTATTTGCAAAACACTGTCAGTCCTGGAAGAGTTTGACCAAAATTTATCATCTGGCAAGAAGCAGTTTGAAAATATGTTAGTAAAATGTTACCATCAAATCTTGTTCCTTTGTGTTTTTGGAAGCTACAAACAAACACCTACAGCTGTATTCAGTAATGGTGCATTCAACACAATGTTGGTTTAAAAAATAATTTTAATACATTTTTTCATGTGGCTGGATATGAATTTGACTTTCTGTATAATTTTAATATAAAACTTGAAAACAGACTGTTGGTCTCCTGTACAAACAGAAAATATAAGAAGGCTGTTGGTGTGATATATTTATGCTTCAGTATGGAAGATTGTTACGTGACAATTATTTCTGTTTCATTTGATAATAAACGATAATCAGTGTTGATCCTCAAGTTGCCAACATGGTCACCACTGAGAAAACCTTAGTGATTATATATAATGTTGCTTTTTTAAACCACTTTTAGTGTACAGTATGCACCCTTTTATAATAATAAACCTTTGTAACTGAAGGCTTAAATGTTAGCCATGCCAGGTAAGATCAAACAAAGGTCTTTTATTTAAAAAAAAAATCCCACAAATAAAGGGTTTTAAAGAAAATGGAGTGGATCAGAACTCTATGCTGGTGCTAAATATTATCTCCTGTATGTATTTACCTGTTTGCTTCCTGTGTTTGTGACATCTGTGTTGTTCTGTAAGTATTAAAGAGTGAAATCAGAAACCTCCAGGTGTTTCCTCAGAGCTTTTATTTCAGTTTTGTTCTTCAGCTGGACAAGTTCAAGTTTGTCTGAAAACTGACTCATCATTCACAGTTTTTTCTTGATTTTAGATTTTTCTATTAATTTTTTTACTCTATTTCAGAATATTTTCAGCTATTATAACCATTCATGTATCAAAATGTCCAGCTCATTCATAACACTAGCATAACACTTTTATGTTTTTTGTATTATTTCCCTGTGTTGTTTTTTTCCTTATAGAAATACACTGAGATCTTTTCAAATCTTCACAAAACTTTGTGCTCTTTGAAATCTATACTTTTTAAAGCTCTACTGTTGGGCTGGTTTTAGTGTTTAGTTGCTGTTTTTACAGTCTTAGCTTTTGTTTCGAGGTTTTGCTTATTGTAGTTTATTTCTGTTTTAACTTTAACAATTCTGTTTCAGCTCAATAAACAAATTTCAGGAAATCAATTCAACACTCAACATTCACATTTGTTTTTCCTAGAAAATAATATTTTGTAGTTGGAAAGTATTTTTGTCTTAAAGCCTTGTCTATTACACAGCACTCAGGAAATCACAAAGGTGACCCATATTTGTGGCAATTAAATTATTGTCTAGGGACCCCAAGGAGCCAGGTGAGGTGGTTCATCTGGTTAGGATGCCTCCTGGACGCCTCCCTGGTGAGGTGTTCTGGACACGTCCCACTGGGAGGAGACCCAGAGGAAGATCCAGGACACACTGGAGGGACTATCGCTGTGTTTCCATTGCAAATGTGCGCAAAACTTTGTCAATATTCTGATAATGTCGAAAAACACAGTTTCACAACTGCAGTGTTTCCATTAAGTAAGAAATGTTATTAAAGTCACGCGTGAATATGTTTGTTTGTTGTTTGTTTGTTCTCATGATAAGTCATTACAAACATGGTGGCGATGGATGTAAACACATAGCATGTTGCTACCACGACACTAGCGCTCATCATCAGAGGAGACGTCGGCGTCTTTTATCGAGGCTTTCCAGAGACAAGTCCCTACTTGGGAGCGGCTACGTATGCTGTGTTTTTGGGAAATTGTAGTCGGTGAGTTTACTACTTTATACTACTTCTGTGATATTACTACTATTTCTACTTCCTGTTATCTTCTTTGTTGTTGAGCACGTGACTCCCATGATGCGAAAAAAGTGTTTCCATTGTAGTTTTGCGAAAAACACCAATTTCCATACGACTGAAATACCACCTCATACTAGCGCAAAAACATTTTGTCGAAAAATGTAGTTTTTTTTAAATTGATGTGTTTCCACTGAGCAAATTTATTTTCGAAATTCTAATGTGCGCGTTATGGTCAATGGAAACGCAGCTACAGATTCTCAGCTAGTCTGGGAACACCTTGGGATTCCCCCAGAGGAGCTGGCCCAAGTGGCTGGAGAGAGGGAAGTCTGGGTCTCTTTGCTTAGACTGCTGCCCCTGCTGCCCCTGCATCCCGACCCCGGAGAAGAGGTAGAAAACAGACGGATGGACCCCAAGGATGTGGGGTCCTGATTAATCAGGAACAGGTTCACCTGCTGCAGACTGATGTATTTAAAAAGAAGCTGAGCAGGTTTTAATTTGCCCAATTAGTGTTTGGTGAAAATCTGGACTCACAAATCTTTTTAGCAACAATCTTTCCACACTCACTCCTCTTGTTGAGTTTCTGCTGCTGCCTAAGAAATTCAGTCTTCAGTTAATTATCAGCGGGTTTCTTCCTCATGTGTTCCATGATCTTAGTTGTTTCATCCTGTATAGTGACTCTGATGTGTCACTCCTTTCTCTTAATCTCTGTCTCCATTGTCAATTCTCACTCTGTTCGGTTCATATCTGTTCTGCTCTCAGGTGTGTGTGCACACGTCAGTGTCCCTCTCTCTGTGGGCAGATTGTCAGCATGCACATTCGGCCGTTGTGGTGAAACAGGAAAGAGAATGTGGTGGAAATATTTATTCAAAGGCAGAAACACGTGAATAAAAAGAAGATGCACTGCGTGAGTGGTCGTTGAATGATTTAATAAAGGTTTTGCAATTGCAAGAGAGCTCTGGGCACACCGCAAACTGGCTAGCAGAGCCTCCGGAATGGGTTTTTACATCTGGGTGGAGCATTGAACAACCAATGACAGAGTGACAGGTTTTACAGTAGCTTCAATGTAGAACAAGGACATGAGACATTCGAGGTGCCTTCCAATCGTGAAGACAGATTATGACAAATCATAGCAGTTATCAAAAGATACAAAGTGAAATGTCAAGGCGGTATGAACTTAAATAATCAGGTATCCAGGGAGGTATAATTATTTTCTAGCACAGAGAAAAAAAAGCTGTTGTGATTTTATAGTCTGGTTGTCTGACTTTTTTAAAAAAAGACTATTATCATTTTAAACAATACTTGGTTCTACCTGTTTAGAACCACCTTGGAGGTGGTCCTGAAAACACAGTTGGAACCAAAAATGGAGACATATTTGGCCAAGGCCAAACTAAGGAGAACTGCATACAGGTGCTCCAGAGGAGAGCGGTTTTTAATGTATGGTCTCAGAGTACTGGACGTGGTATTAGATCTTTTTTGCGTTAAGAAGAGCTTTTGAGTAGGGGATTATGATGTTATCAGTCCATGAAATGGATGTTATTAGGCGTTATCAGTCCCATACAATGACTTCAGAGAGTCCCTACTGTGCCTTCTAAGCTTCAGACTGTCCTGACAGTGCACCCTAGTGGGTTAATATATTAATGAGAATGAATGTGTAAATAACTAAAACATATTGTAATAAATTTTTTGTGTCGTCGGGCTCAAGCCCTGGTCTCCCACTCTCTGGTCCGACACTCTACTCATTGCTCTATTGAGAGGCCACAATATACATTCCTCGGAGGTTAGTGCTAACCATGTCATCTGCTCTAAGGTTAACCTTGGTGGCTTTTAGCCTCATATTAACCAGATTTTTTTATGCCTCATATTAACCAGATAGTGGTTTTATGCCTCAAATTAACCAGATAGTGACTTTATGCCTCATACTAACCAGCTGACGATCGGAAGCCATTCTATGAGACTGATAACTTCCGAAGCGGGTGCTTTGAGTCTTCATATCTGTGGCTTCTGTCTCCTCCTTTGGGCAGGCTATTGTACCAGTTGGGTATCGGATGATCGGTATTGCATACATGTTGATGGCCCAAACTTTATTCTCGCCATTCAACTGGCTCTTGAGGGCCTGCCATACTCTCTGTAGGTACTTGGTTGTGGATGACTTTGTTATGGCCTCATCATGATTGTCATTTGTCTGAGGGATTCCAAGGTGTTTGTAGCTCTCCTGGATTACAATGTTCTCTTGAGGTAGTTCAACCTCTTCAGTTGTAATCACCTTGCCACTCTTGAATTTCATCTGGCTGCATTTATTCATTCCAAATGATGTTCCAATGTCCTTGCTATATGTCTTGTTGAGGTGGATCAGTGATTTGATGTCTCACTCTTTATTGGTATACAGCTTAGCTTTACGTCATCCATGTACAGTACAGACCAAAAGTTTGGACACACTATGAATGTGGAATTATATACTTAAAAAAGTGTGAAACAACTGAAAATATGTCTTATATTCTAGGTTCTTCAAAGTAGCCACCTTTTGCTTTGATTACTGCTTCACACACTCTTGGTATTCTCTTGATGAGCTTCAAGAGGTATTCACCTGAAATGGTTTTCACTTCACAGGTGTGTCCTGTCAGGGTCAATAAGTGGGATTTCTTGCCTTATAAATGGGTTTAGGACCATCAGTTGTGTTGTGCAGAAGGTGGAAACAGTACACAGCTGACAGTCCTACTGAATAGACTGTTAGAATTTGTATAATGGCAAGAAAAAAGCAACTAAGTAAAGAAAAACGAGTGGCCATCATTACTTTAAGAAATGAAGGTCAGTCAGTCTGAAAAATTGGGAAAACTTTGGAAGTGTTCCGAAGTGCAGTTGCAAAAACCATCGAGCGCTACAAAGAAACTGGCTCACATGAGGACCGCCCCAGGAAAGGAAGACCAAGAGTCACCTCTGCTGCAGACGATAAGTTCATCCGAGTCACCAGCCTCAGAAATGGCAGGTTAACAGCAGCTCAGATTAGAAAACAGGTCAATGCCACACAGAGGTCTAGCAGCAGACACATCTTAAGAACAACTGTTAAAAGGAGACTTTGTGAATCAGGCTTTCATGGTAAAATAGCTGCTAGGAAACCACTGCTAAGGACAGGCAACAAGCAGAAAAGATTTGTTTTGGTCTAAAGAACACAAGGAATGGACATTAGACCAGTGGAAATCTGTGCTTTGGTCTGATGAGTCCAAATTTGAGATCTTTGGTTCCAACCACCGTGTCTTTGTGAGACGCAGAAAAGGTGAACGGATGGACTCTACATGCCTGGTTCCCACCATGAAGCATGGAGGAGGAGGTGTGATGGTGTGGGGGTGCTTTGCTGGTGACACTGTTGGGGATTTAATCAAAAATGAAGGCATACTGAACCAGCGTGGCTACCACAGTATCTTGTAGCAGCATACTATTCCATCCGGTTTGCCTTTAGTTGGACCATCATTTATTTTTCAACAGGACAATGACCCCAAACACACCTCCAGGCTGTGTAAGGGCTATTTGACCAAAAGGAGAGTGATGGGGTGCTGCACCAGATGACCTGGCCTCCACAGTCACCGGACCTGAACCCAATCGAGATGGTTTCGGGTGAGCTGGACCGCAGAGTGAAGGCATAAGAGCCAACAAGTGCTAAGCATCTCTGGGAACTCCTTGGAGACTGTTGGAAGACCATTTCAGGTGACTACCTCTTGAAGCTCATCAAGAGAATGCCAAGAGTGTGCGAAACAGCAATCAATGCAAAAGGTGGCTACTTTGAACAACCTAGAATCCAGCCCATCTTGGCAATGATCTGGCTGAGGGAGATCAGGCCTATAGCTACAGAACAGGAGTGGGAACAATGCATCGCCTATACACCCCATTTGAGGCTGACTTGTGCAATTGGCTTTGAATTGACTTCTAGGGTTGTCTTCCACATTCCTATTAAGTTTTTGAAGAAGGCTTTTAGTGTCCTGTTGATGTTGTCTAGTGTCAAGCACTCCAGAATTATGTGTGACATCGAGTCATAGCCTTTCCTGTAGTCAGTCCAGGCTGTGTACAGTGTGTCTGGTCTCACAGTCTTGAGCTACAGTTCTGTAGCTGGTGCTTGGCTTACCTGGTGTTGGTGCCAATTCCTTTCTGTGCCTGGCTCAGGTATTGCCCTATGTTCATCTAAACTGCTATGATGCCTGATAGGTGCTTCCCTGTTGTTCAGAGGCAGGTGATTGGCTGGTAGTTGGATGGAATTTTCTCTTTGTCTTGATCAGTACTGCCCAGCCTTGGGTTAACCACCCTAGGTGGATGTTAGAGAAATAACTGATCTTATTATTTTCAGTGTTTAAAAGTAGACTCATTCAAACTGTTAAACTGATGTAATGGATATAGGATAGCTATTTATGGTTCTTTGACAGTAGTCATACAAAGTTGCTTTGTTTTATACAAGAGGGCTGGAAGATCCTATATGAAGATCAGAAAGCAAGAGGTGGGTCAATTCTTAAGAAACCAGAAGTTCAAAAAAGTCAATCCCATAATAATAACAGGATTACAAAGGGGATCTTTTCAAGTAATTTATTTGAGAAAAATACTAAAGTATTTTTACATTAAATTCAATTGCCATGTGGTACTTGGTAAGATTGTACATAACATCTGATCATCAACTGTACTGTCTGTGTTTTCAATGTGTTTCTTCTTGCAATAATAAAATTACTCTTAAATAAAATGAGAAATGTCCTAGAAATTGTTAAAAAAATACCATTAACAGTGGGTTCCTTCCATTGGCAGATGCTTCTCTTGTGTGGACAGGAGTGCAGCACTGTCTGGGAAAACTCGCTGTGGAAGTGTGCGTCTGTGTCTAAAAGTCCATCAATGATGTTACATTCTTCAAAACCATCATCTTACGCCTGAACCAGAAGCCGTGGATGACTGCTGAGGTGCGTGAAGACCAGCCTTCACAGCAGGTGACAACGTGGCCCCAAGGAAAGCCAGATTCAGACTGTTACAACCCATCAGAAAGGCTAAGCGTGTACAGGAGGATCCACACTCATTTCAACTCCACAGTTGACCCTTGACGCATGTGGCAGGTCATCCAGGCTGTCACCAACAACAGAGCAACCCCAACCAACATCTTGCAACAATGATGCCTCCCTCCACAATGCCCTAAACAACTTTTATTCATGGTTTGAGGCACAAAACGGCACAGCGGCAAGAAAAAAACACTCCCAAGCCAGGCGAGTCTGTGCTGCGTCTGACTTCACTCAATGTGTTGCACCATGGGCCCTGGAGGAACACTTTGCATTCTGTATAAAGCTGAAATGACAATAAAAACCTCTTGAATCTCTTGTGCTGTTAGACATTCATGGAGAGCAGTCAGTTCTTATAACCATTCCTCTCTTTCATGTCCAATGTTGGTCCAGTCCAGATCTTCATTCTTGAGAATCTGTTTTGGATGTCTGTTACAACGGTTCTTCATTCTCAGGTTGGCTACTGATTTGTAAGTCTGGTTGGCACCTAAGTCAACATGGCATAAGGTCCATGTCTCTTGCTCATTTTTCAGCCAAAGTTCCTAAGAGACTGGCAACAAAGGGGTTTCAATTCAATTCTATTCAGTTTATTTATATAGCGCCAAGTCACAACATACGTTGTCTCAGGGCACTGTACATAAAAAGAACAATCTAAAGAAGAAGCCAGCAGATTGGGTTGAATCACTTCATCACAGTCCTGAGCAAATGGTGAAGAGGAAAAACTCCCTGCTAATCAGGAAGAAATTTCCAGCAGAACCAGGCTCAGGACAGAAGACCATCTGCCTCGACCGGCTGGTTGGGGGACAGGAAAGAGRCACAGGTAAACACAGAAGAACTGGTCCAGGACTGGTCCAGGTGCACCTTCTTCTGGAAAAGAGACAAAAAGAAAAAAAACATGTTATTGATAGAAATATTTACAATAAACCTGTAGAGGAGAGAGACTAAAGACAACAGCAGAGTGAGGAAATGTGCTCAGTTTGTGCTCCAGCAGTAGAATGGAAGAATAATTCAGGAAACCTAAGTCTAACTATAGGATTTATCAAAAAGGAAAGTCTTCAGTCTAATCTTAAAAGTAGACAGAGTGTCAGCCTCACGGACAGAAACTGGAAGTTGGTTCCACAAGCGAGGAGTTTGATAACTGAAAGCTCTGCCTCCCATTCTACTTTTAGAAACTCGAGGAACCACAAGTAAACCTGCAGTCTGAGAGTGAAGTGCTCTGTTAGGAGCTTGATTGGTAAGAGCTTTGTATGTTAGGAGTAATATTTTAAATTCTATTCTGAATTTGACAGGGAGCCAGTGGAGAGAAGCTAAAACTGGAGAAATATGATCTCTCCTTCCAACTCTCATTAAAACTCTAGCAGCAGCATTTTGGATTAACTGAAGACTTCTTAAAGAGTTTTTTGGACCCAGATAATAAAGAATTACAATAATCCAGTCTAGACGTGATAAATACATGCGTATCTAATTTTAGTGATATTACACAGGTGGAAGAAGGCTGTCCTTACTTTAGTTTTTTTATCTTCCCCCTAAAATATATACTGTATATATGGTCACTTCACCATTCAGGGTGAGTCCCATTTTGTAGCAGCTGGTTCAATTGAGCTGCCAGTATATACAGTGGGGAGAACAAGTATTTGATACACTGTTGATTTTTCAGGTTTTCCCACTTACAAAGCTTGTAGA
>NW_013953325.1:123347-129825 GCF_001266775.1 Austrofundulus limnaeus
GAGAGAGAGAGAGAGAGAGAGAGAGAGAGAGAGAGAGAGAGCTTTAACCGAGGCGGTGGTGAATAATCCCGTTCGGCTGAACGCTTCCATCGGAGGAGGGGGTTCTGGACCGGTTCGCAGAAGGCAGAGCTGCTCGGTTCCGACAGATCATCAGCGGACAGAAGCTTTGAGGAGGTAAGAGCTGCATGATGGGGGGTTGGGGGTATAAATTAATTAATTAATTAAAATAAACCGAACCTTTCAGGCAAAACCATGACAACAAGACATGAAAATGTCCCAAAAAAACAGCTAATTGTCCTTTAATGATGCGATGTGTCGTGTGTTAGAATGATGTTTGTGTAAAACGTTGTGTGTTTGTGTTGTTGGATGCGCACAGGAGGTAAAAACTCACTGCGTCGTTTCCATCGGAATGCAGCAGCATCTCCTCCTCCCTGCTTCACAGGAGGCGGGTGACACCGTAAACAGCTCTGATCCAACACTAACGTGACGGAGACAAACAGCAGTGTGTTTGTCCTCCTGTCCTCTCCTGTCCTCTCCTGTCCTCTCCTGTCCTCCGCAGCGCAGGCCTGCGCCATCACACCTGCGGCGGATCCTTCTGCTCTAAAAACGCCGCAGTTTTTACGTCTTTTCTGCAAAATGTTTGTCCTCAAGGTCATTGACGGAGTCTGAGCAGAAAGCCTCAGATCTGCGGCGGGAACCACTAATCAGGAGCCGAGAGACGGAATGTGTCTGCGCTGCAGGAGCAGCAGATTAAAGCGCTTTGATTTCAGCTGCAGCGCAGATCATCGGTTCTGCTGCAGGTTCTGGAGGCCTGGGTCAATGCAGTCCAATCTGCTGCAGGTTCTGGAGGCCTGGGTCAATGCAGTCCAATCTGCTGCAGGTTCTGGAGGCCTGGGTCAATGCAGTCCAATCTGCTGTGGTTGTGGAGGCCTGGGTCAATGCAGTCCAGCCTGCTGTCTTCCTGTCCTCCTGCCTACATGTGTCCAGCCCCCAGTCCTCCTGTGGAAATGTGTCCTGCATGCTGTCCTTCTGCTGTGGACATGTGTCTGGTCCCAAAACATGAGGAACCGACCTGATATTACAACAAATTCTCACTCCCGAGTCGTCACATGTTGACACGTTTCCAAAGTTCCATTTGCGTCCATTTTCGACGCGTCGGGTACTCCCCTTGTGTCATTTTTTGACGAGATGGGGCGGAATCTGTTGTCATAATTTCTGAAAAAGTAGAAAATGCACAAAAACTACCGTCCCAAAGCCTAAAATTACCTAATATTCACTGTAGACATCCTATCCCTGACCCCAGTACCTAAACTTAACCATTAATCCTGATCCCTCATGTTAACCTCAGACCCCCGACCCAAAGACCCCTGGTGGCACAACCTGGAAAAGCCGCGGGCGGCAAGGACTGATGCGAGGAGGGTCACCCGACGGGTCAAAATAAGACGCAGGGGGAACTTTGGAAAAGCTTCACTATGTTGACGAGTCGGGAGTGAGAATGTGTTAGATATTAAGACACGTTTCGAATTATTTCAATAAAGAATCCACTCGTTCTTTGTTTTTCAAGAACCTGCTAAAATCTGTTTACAGAGAAATAAAACAAGTGAAGGTAAAGAGAAGTAAAAACACTAGCTATAAGATGAAAATTCAAATAAAACAAAAATAAACGGACTGTTAAAATCATGAAACCAACAAAACAATAAAAACAACAGATTTTGAAACAGGAAGTGAGTCGGCCTTTCTGATAGGGGCGGTGACTGAAAACACTCGGACGCCTCTTTAACAGGGACTGATCTGCAGACCTGAGAGAGCTGGAGCAGGTCAGACAGATACTGTGGGGCGGGACCATAAAGACATCTAAAAACAAACAATACATCTATAAAATTTTTTGGGACTAGTTAAATAAGCAGCAGAATTCTGAGTCAGCTGAAGTTGGGTCAGTAACGACTAGCTCAGTCCAACTAAAGTGCATTGCAGTAGTCTAAATGAGTCAAATAAGAAGAAGGGATTCAAAGTGATGCTGTTAAAGAAATTAGTTGAAGTTCTCAAGTGTTAAAAGCTGGACTTGATCACTGATTTAATTTGAGAATTGCTTTTAAAATCATTGTTCAGTCTAACACCCAGATCAGTTGCTATCCATGTCAGATGTGTTAAATGACACAGATCAGCATTGACTTTGGAAGCATCAAAGGGCGTAAACAACAAGACTTCAGTGTTTAGTTCATTAAAATGTAGGAAAAAAATCTGCAACATCATGCTGCATTCAGCGTGATTCAGCATTCATCTGCAATTCATTTCAGGAGTTGGCTCACAGAGCTTTTCTTGTTTCAGTGGCACATACATTTGGCTGACATCAGCATAAAAATAGAAAACACCACCTTGTTTCTGGAGAATAGATCCTAGATGGAGTAAATAAATGGAAAAAAGAAGAGGACCAAGTCTAGAGCCCTGAGGTACCTCACATATGAAGTGCTACAGAGGACTCAACAGCTCCAACTCAAACACAAAAGCTCCCGTCAGTTAAATAGGATCTGAGACACACACAGCAGAACCCAAAAAAGCACACTAGCTGGATGTTAAAATTAGCATCTTGCTAGCCAAAATATAGAAGTAACAAAATGCTAGCTAATAGTAACAATATGTTATGTTAAGGCTAAAATAAGCACATTTTGAGACACATTTTCAATTCAAACATGAGCCTGTTAGGGTTTGGTAAATGTTCACTTTTTCTTGATGATATCAGAAACATTGTCTCCCAACTAATTATTATCTAAAAACAAGTACGTTCTTCATCAGAGCCTGATGTTCTGCTCAGGTTCCTGATATCTTCTGTCACCCTGAACATCCAGCTGACTTTAGTTCTGAAGGTGACAGTTGTTCATGGGTCAAACAGCAGATCTGAAGATTTATCTTCTGGTCAGGCACGACCGGTCCATAAGAGTGTGGGGTGCAGCCCCATCTGAACAAAATTCATTCACCCCACAAAGTAATCCCTCCAAATAAACAATGTAAATTGGTTATTCACTTAGCTTGCCATGCATTTTCTGTTTAACACTTTTAACAATTTTAAATGGGTTTTAGTGATTCCTTCTCAGTTTTCTACTTATTTACAGTTTAGGGTGGAACAAGGACACCATGCATTTGGCAGTGTATTTATCTTGTTTTTATATATATATATAAATATATATACTCCCCCTGTCTGCAATAATTGGTACTATCAGCTCCTCTGAATAGTCTCCTAGTGGTGATAAACATAACGTCCTACTCTCAGTTTTTGCACATTGATACAAACAATAGACATAATAACAATTAACAAATGCAGGAATAGTGTTCAGCAAACGTTTTGTCCAACAGAGGAGATATTGTAGTTAAAAATGTATTTGGAGCAGACACAGCAAGCCTGAACAGAACACAGAAAACTGGGGACAGAAAGGGAAATAAAAAAAACAGGACTTTTTGCCCAGAAGGTACGACTGTTTTTAACCTAATCTGTGGCGACTGAATGTTACTACCTCTGTGCAAATATAGAGATGTGGTTTTGAAATCTGTGAGTTGAGGCCTCGAGTTAAAATGCATAATTCTCTGTTTTATTTAATATTATTATTATTATTATTATTATTATTATTATTATTATTATTATTATTATTATTATTATTATTATTATTATTATTGTACTTTATATTTAGAATCAGTTCACAGGGTGTCTTCCCCCCATTTAACTTTGTTAAACTGGAGTATTATTGCAGAATTATTACTCAAAATTAAATTAGAAATCAAAACCAGAAAGCTGTGTAACTATAGTACCTGTCTGATTAATTTTAACCACACTTAAAATATATGCTTGGGTTGGAGCAGGTGTTTCTCTGATTAAATATTAGACCGGACCCTTTTTTTTTACGAGACACAACCTGCGGGGAGAGAAGTAAAAGATGACAAATATCTGACTAAATAAGTAATGTTCATAGGAAATGAATGTCCGCCCCACTAATGTCTGTGTTCACGAGCTCTGACTGCTGCTGGTGGTAAAGGTGGAGCGTGTTGGGTGGAGTTGTAAAGCAGAACAGTTGATGGGAAAGCTTTTGTTTTTTGTAGATTTGAAATTAAAGTGAAAATGTGGAGCCAGAGTCTATGCACTCAGGATTGTAGCCAAAGCTGAACCATCAGGTGCTCACAGTCTAACTCCTCCCCCAGGCCTGGCTCCAGGGAAGTTGCACTTTTTCAGGCAAGCTTTCCTGATGCTTTTGCTGTCTTTTTGCATCAAGTTTCTTTTTTTTAGTAAATTGTTCGTAATCTGACTCTGATCTGCCTGCTTACCCTACCAGGAGCCAATGCCCCCCAGGATCACAGGGTTACACAGACCTCTCCACCGTGTTAAGGTGGTGATTTGGAAGAGGGGGCGAAATAACATTCCTGAACAAACTTTAATTAGAGAGTTTTGCTAACTTGTGTAAAGTACAATGATCATTTGACAAGGTCATTATTATATTGGACGCCTCCCTAGGGAGGTGCTTCAGGCATGTCCAACTGGGAAGAGAACCCGAGGAAGACCAGGACACGCCAGAGAGACCATGTCTCTCGGCTGGCCTGGGAACACCCTGGAGTCCTCCCAGAAGACCTGTTAGAGGTGGCTGGGGAAAGACAGGTCTGGGCTTCCCTGCTCAAGCTGCTGCTCCCACGAGCCGACTTCGGATAAAGATAAAGATAATGGATGGATGGATTATTATTGTATTTGATACTATAAAGCAGAGGTCCTCAACTCTGTTCCTCGTGACCCAGTGTCCTGAATGTGTGAGATGTTTTCCTGCTTCAGCACACCTGACTGAAACGATTGAGTGATTGATCGGCTCCTGATGAACTTGACAACATTCTGAGCAGGTAATTCAATTAGTTGAATCAGATGTGCTGAAGCAGGCAAACAGCTAAAACATGCAGTGGGTCATTAGGAACAAGGTTGAAGACCTTTGATGTCCAATTAACACACACATACACATTGTTTTTTGTATCCACGTGGGGACCTTACATTGACTTACATTAATTTTCAAGTAATTTCTACAGCCTAACCCTGACCCCTGACCCTAAACCTAACCACCTCAGAACATATCTGACCCTACATCTAAGCTAATCTCAACACCTTGGTCATAAACCTTAACCTTCCACTCAAAATCAGCATCCGTAAAATCCTGGTCCCCACTTTATGGACGATGATCATCAACTGATGATTAAGTCCAGAATTTTTTTAACACTAGATACTTATAAGTTAGTACTGAGGTAGTCCTACTACTCCTGTACTAACTACGCAAATAAAATAGGCCTCTAAGAAATCCAAATAAACCTCACAAAAATTAGAACATGCATCACCGATTCCACAGCTGTGGAAACTGCTTAAACAAGAATGATGATTCCTCCTCTGTGTACTCCCTTCTCTAAACTCTCCTTCCTCCCTATGAAACACAGCAAATAGCAAACAGTCAGTGTACTGAGTTCTACTCAAACAGTACGCCTACACTCACCGGTATATACAAGGCATATTCCACTACATCTTACAGCACAAACAAATCAATAGGCTGTCTTTAATGGTCTCTTGGAACAGCCAAATCCACCATGCACTTCCCATTAAGATAGGACCCAGTGGCCCAGGACTGAACCTGATCTCGAGCGAGCATGCACTTCCTAAGGGATTTACCAACCCTGCTGAGCCATCAGTGGCAGGTGGGACCCTCTGAGTAAATACTCACCTAACCTGATCCTTTACCCTAAAACTAATCACTCTAGTAAATACCTAACCCTAACCTTATGTTAGTCCTAAACCCAACTCCTGACCCAGCAACAATATTTCCCCCAAAGGAGACTGGGCTTTTATCCCCACATGCAAATGCTCTAAACCAGTGGTTCCCAAACTTTTTATCTTCTGACCCACAAACTATTCATGGCAAAAACTTGTGACCCCAAATATTACTGGTCTGAGTACACAAACTCTGTTAATAACCCCAAAAAACACAGGCTTTTTGACAATCTAAACAGCTTGTACACAAATATAAATACTTATTTATACTTAATTTGTGTTTTTGTAATAATTATATGGAAAATATTATATCAGCAATTACTTTATTACCCTTTAAATTGATTTCTGGAGATTATCCAAGGTGCTTCATGACCCAAAATTGGGTCCCAAGCCCAACTTTGGGAACCAAACTGCAGTGGTTCCCAAACTTTTCAGCTTTTGACCCACAAAATAACAGTAGCAGAGACCTGAGCCCCCAACTATTTTTGGATGATAAACATTTGTATCAGGTCAACAAAACATGGGCATAGTAACAATATTTTTATACTGCTGAAGTAATTTATTTAGTCATTTAGAAACTGGTTTTAAAAGCACCACACCACATTCATAGTTTTTCTTTTGAAGTATTGATTCTTATGATCTATTGTTTGACTATTGTTATGTCTTGATTAAAATAGGTTTAGATACATACCTGGAACA